>NC_135803.1:122785303-123034185 GCF_964213995.1 Mustelus asterias | reverse complement strand
CCCTCCTCCCCACCCCCCCCACCCCCCCCACCCCCACCCCCCCCCCAACCCCCCCCACCCCACCCCCCCCCCAACCCCCCCACCCCCCCCAACCCCCCCCCCACCCCCCCCACCCCCCCCCCCCAGCCCCCCCCACCCCCCCACCACCCCCACCCCCCCCACCACCCCACCCCCACCCCCACCCACCACCCCCACCCCCCCCCCCACCCCACCCCCCCCACCCACCCCACCCCCCACCCCACCCCCCCACCACCCCCCCCCACCCCACCCCCCCACCCCACCCACCCCCCCCACCCCCCCCACCACCACCCCCCCACCCCCCCCACCACCCCCCCCACCACCACCCCCCCCACCACCCCACCCACCCACCCCCCCCCCACCTCCCACCTCCCCCCCCCCCCCCCCCCCCCCCCCATTTATATATATCACAAATAGCAGACGTCCCAGTACAGAGCCCTGCGGAACACCACTGGTCACAGACCTCCAGCCGGAAAAAGACCCTTCAACCATTACCCTCTGTCTCCTATGGCCAAGCCAGTTCTCCACCCATCTAGCCACTTCTCCTTGTATCCCATGAGCCTTAACCTTCTTAACCAACCTGCCATGTGGGACTTTGTCAAATGCCTTACTGAAATCCATATAGACGACATCCACGGCCCTTCCTTCATCAACCGTTTTTGTCACTTCCTCAAAAAACTCCACCAAATTTGTAAGGCACGACCTCCCTCTTACAAAACCATGCTGTCTGTCACTAATGAGATTGTTCCGTTCTAAATGCACATACATCCTGTCTCTAAGAATCCTCTCCAACAACTTCCCTACCACGGACTTCAAGCTCACCAGCCTATAATTTCCTGGGTTATCCCTGCTACCCTTCTTAAACAACGGGACCACATTCGCTATCCTCCAATCCTCAGGGACCTCACCCGTACCCAAAGAAGCGACAAAGATTTCCGTCAGAGGCCCAGCAATTTCATCTCTCGTCTCCCTGAGCAGTCGAGGATAGATGCCATCAGGCCCTGGGGCTTTGTCAGTTTTAATGTTCCCTAAAAAACCTAACACTTCCTCTCTTGTAATGGAGATTTTCTCTAACGGGTCAACACCTCCCTCCGAGACACTCCCGGTTAACACGCCCCTCTCCTTCGTGAATACCGATGCAAAGTATTAATTTAGGATCTCCCCTATTCCCTTGGGTTCTAAGCATAATTCCCCTCCTTTGTCCCTGAGAGGTCCGATTTTCTCCCTGACAACTCTTTTGTTCCTAACGTATGAATAGAATGCCTTAGGATTCTCCTTAGTCCTGCCTGCCAAGAACATCTCGTGACCTCTTTTTGCCCTTCTAACTCCCCGTTTGAGTTCTTTCCTACTCTCTCTGTATTCCTCCAGAGCTCCATCTGTTTTCAGTTGCCTGGACTTAACGTACGCCTCCCTTTTCATTTTAATCAGATCCTCAATTTCCCTGGTTATCCACGGCTCTCGAATCCTACCTTTCCTATCTTTCCTTTTTACAGGCACATGCCTATCCTGCAGCCTTATCAATAGTTCCTTAAAAGACTCCCACATGCCAGACGCGGACTTACCCTCGAACACCTACTGCCATCATGTTTCATGAAGAGGTCCCATCCCACCCCACCCCCACCCATGCTCAAACAACAGAACCTGCCCGTCTGGTCAATGCTCCAGAAATCCAATTACTTGACTTTGAGAATGCACAGTTATCAATGCAACCTCATTCTCCAGGTGCAACCCTTAACGCCACCACTAATGCCAGTGCTGCTGAGCTGCTGGACCTCTAATTGGGCTGGCAGCTCTTGGGATGGGTAGTCATAGCTATTACAGCAGTATTCCTAGAATCAGCCGCTATATACAACAGGGCAACTCAGATCCTGTCCACAAATAGCAGGATAAATCCAGCCCACCCAATTACTGCCCTTTCAATCTACTGTCGATCACCAGTATGGTCCTCATCAAAAATGCTATGAAGCGGAATTCACTCAGTAATAATCTGCTGACTGTTGCTTAATTTGGGGTCGGCCAGATTCATTCAGCTCCCTATCTCAATATAACCTCGGTCCAAACACGGACAAATAAGTTGAACTGAGGAGGTGAGGTGAGAGTGTGGCCTTGATATCGAGGCAACATTTGACTGATTAAGGCATCAAGGGGCCTTAGCAAAATTGCAGTCAATGGGAATCGGGGGAAACTCTTCTTGTTTTAAACAACAGAAGAAAAGCTGCAGACTCACAATTTTTGCACAGCGCAGAATCAGTGTGCACTGTGGTATCTAAAAGCTGAAATTACAGCTTTGAGCTTGTGCCATTATCTTGCATGCTGCAGTTGATTATACTCACACAAGAAGAGATATTTACTAGCCATAGGGCTGGCTGGCTGGGTGCTCTGACAATTTTTATTATCTGAATGTCTTGCATGTCCCTGCAGGAAAAGGCTGCTCAACCATCAAAAATGAATGTGTACATGCAGGAGACAACTACAGCTGGCGCTGATCCAAGATGCAGAAATGGCTTTTCCAACTTTGGCCAATATTTATCTCTCAACCAAAATTACTAAAAAGCAATCGAATTATTTGCTGATTACCCCATTTGAGGTAATAAAAACAAAGTAGTGCAGGTGCTGGAGATCTGAAATTAAAATAGAAAAACTGCAGCATTGGTGGAGAGAGAAACAGAGTTAAGGGGAGACATTTACTTGTGTTGCCGCACCTGGCACAGATTGTGCCAATCCCGGAAAATGACGTGCAGGCCTAAAAATTGATTTGCGTGTCCAATTCATTTCTAATGGTGCAAACAGATCGTGCCCAAAATGTGCGTGAGGTAAATTAGCATATTTAAAGTAGCATTTAAATATACATAGCTTGTTTGACACTGGATTCGCCCAGCTCCCAGGACCTTCGACCTTCAGGCGTGGCACAAGACCGGCGAGAATCACTTCTGGTCTCCACTAGTGGAGACCAGATGCAATGACCACGCTAGGGCGGGGGGGGGGGGGTGGGTGGGGGGGGGGTGGGGGGTTCAGGGGCTATCAAAGCCCTTGGGTGGTTGGAAACATGGTTGGCAGTGCCCATCTGGCAGTGCCCACCTGGAATCGTGGCAGTGCCCACTTGGCATCGTGGCAGTCCCCACCTGGCACCCTGGCAGTGCCAACGTGGCACCCTGGCAGTGCCCATCTGGCACCCTGGCAATGCCCACCTGGCACCATGGCAGTGCTCACCTGGGGCCTAATGCCCCATGCTGGTGATCTATGTCAGGGATGGGGTGGGGAAACATGCTGCCAATGGTAGGGGGGGGGGGGGGGATCCTGATGTCCGTGGGGGGAGAGAGGGGGTCTTCCAGTGCTCTGTGCAACCCTTTCAGTCAGGTGCCTTTCAAAATGGCGCCTGACTGCTTTGCAGCCGAGCTCATCGGTGTGTATAGGCCACGCCTCCCCCGCTCCCCCTCAGGATCAGTGCGCAATTCACATCTGGGATGATTGCGGTCTGGCCCACATAGGACAGATTGGCATGGATTGCTCTGGTTTTCTCGCTGTTAGGACACTGAGTCGTTTTTTGGGAAAGTTCCGCCCAGCAATAGTAACTTTTAAATCGACTTCTCAGTCATGCTTCTTCTCCGGTTAGCATGCCCAATTATTTAAGGGCTACCAAACCAAGGCTTATAATGAGGCCACCCCCAAGTTTACCTTAGCCAAAATGGGAATCAAACCCTATGTTGTCGACATTACTCCGGACACACTCTCGCCATCTTGTCAACTGAGATAACCAACCCTCCCTCAGTTGTGCTGAAAGGACTTATGATGATATATATATATATTTATGTGTTGATATGCAATCTGACATCACACTTGAGCATGTTATAAGTATAAGTATAAAGAGATGAAAAAGACCAGTCATTACTGGCTATTTAACTATGGGGAACTGCTAATCTTGAGGGACAAATGCCTCCTAATCAATCTCAGGATATGAACATTTGCTTTATTGCAATTAGGCTGATGGCTCAATTACACACAGCTCTAACTTGACCTTGTAAGATGTTTGTTCAAACACATATGGACTGTGTAGTTTTTCAGCTTGGATTCATTTCTACCAAGTTAAAACAGCGAATGCATCAGATTATTTTCCAGCACATAAAATTGAGACTGTCAGAATTAACAAGAATTTTAATAAGTTAACTAAAAATGTGCTTCACCCAGCAGCACTGTCACTGGTGCGAAGTGAAAACAAACTGAATCCACCTAAGAGATTCAAAAGTTAGCAAAGGAGTTTTGAATAAATATGTTGCGCTTTTATTCCTTATACAATAAAGAATAAGCAGGGCATTCAGAATCAAAAATATGTATGTAAGTTGACACTTGCTTAGTCCGCAAATGAACAGAGGCAGTTAGACTCACTTGTAACATGCACAATGTGAAGAAAATGAATCTAAAAAGACAAGCTGACAAGCCAAACTGTTCACTGACTATAAAATATGCATATCTTATTCATTTATAATTACAAAATGGTGTTTTGCTACCATTAAAAATGCATTTATGAATGCTACATCAATCTAAGTGCAGTAAATTAATTTTATACAACCTTTAGGATATTTGTGATCCAAACTGAGTTGTTTGAGCCAAACATTCTCTCAAAGAATCCTGCAGTAATCATTGTTTCTAAAAATTCTTAAATTAGCTGGAAATTAGACCTTTCAGCATATCAACTCACACATTTTAATAGGCATTACCACACTGTGGCCTTCGCTGTGACAAATGACTTGGATTAGAATTATTGACCCAGCTTCAAAAATAGTGCAGCATGTCTTCACTGTAATGGGGTGAGTAAGCCCTCTAGTGTTTCTTTAGTATTTATTTCTATTTATATGCATATTTTCCTTGTTCATTATTTATTGGGTGAAACACTCGAGGCTCCATCAGTGATTATTTTTGTAATGCTGTGAATGCATCACATGGAGGCAAGAAAATATTATCAAAAGGATAAGTATCTTTCATGCTTCAGAGAACGTCATGTGAATTTCCTTGGGGCAAGTTTTCAATTCCAGCATTTCTAAACAGGAGCCATCTTGAGGGTTTACTTAAACTGTGGAATTACTTTAATTGATCTCTTATCGAATAAACTTGATCACTAATCATGTCTCATTTGCATATATGGCTTACTTTGAATGTGACATTATTAAGCCTGTGTATTTCAAATTAAGTATTAGAGTCATAGAGTCATAGAGGTCATAGAGGTTTACAGCATGGAAACAGGCCCTTCGGCCCAACTTGTCCATGCCGCCCTTTTTTTAAAAACACCTAAGCTAATCCCAATTGCCCGCATTTGGCCCATATCCCTCTATACCCATCAAGAAGGCAAATGGGATGTTGGCCTATATTGCGAAGGGGATAGAATATAAAAGCAGGGATGTCTTGATGCACCTGTACAGGGCATTGGTGAGGCCGCAGCTGGAATACTGTGTGCAGTATTGGTCCCCTTATATGAGGAAGGATATATTGGCATTGGAGGGAGTGCAGAGAAGGTTCACCAGGTTGATACCGGAGATGAGGGGTTTGGATTATGAGGAGAGGCTGAGGAGATTGGGTTTGTACTCGTTGGAGTTTAGAAGGATGAGGGGGGATCTTATGGAGACTTATAAGATAATGCGGGGGCTGGATAGGGTGGAGGCGGAGAGATTCTTTCCACTTAGTAAGGAAGTTAAAACTAGAGGACACAGCCTCAAAATAAAGGGGGGTCGGTTTAAGACAGAGTTGAGGAGGAACTTCTTCTCCCAGAGGGTGGTGAATCTCTGGAATTCTCTGCCCACTGAGGTGGTGGAGGCTACCTCGCTGAATATGTTTAAAGCGCGGATGGATGGATTCCTGATCGGTAAGGGAATTAAGGGTTATGGGGATCAGGCGGGTAAGTGGTACTGATCCACGTCAGATCAGCCATGATCTTATTGAATGGCGGGGCAGGCTCGAGGGGCTAGATGGCCTACTCCTGCTCCTATTTCTTATGTTCTTATGTTCTTATATCCATATAAGTAGAGAAATTAAGTATTGTGTACTGTAATTCACATTTTACAAAACCAATTTTCACAACACGTATACCAAAGTGATGACCTCATGATGCATATGAATAAAGAAGGTACTATGGATTATCATTTTCATTAATTGGTACTCTCATATTTTAATTTATCCCAGATTTAAGCAACTTTTCAAAGTTACATGCTTCACTCTCAATTGCAATTGGTAAAGTGCCTGTTTATACATTTTAAGTGGACAAATTTCATATGATAATATTAAAATGTTGCAAAATTAAACATCAATAGCCACTGACTTGCATACATGGTGGCAGAGTGGATAGCACTGCTGCCTCACAGCACCAGGGACCCAGGTTCAATTCCAGCCTTGGGTGACCATCTGTGAAGAGTTTGCACATTGTCTCTGTGTCAGCGTTTCCTCCAGGTGCTTGAGTTTCCTCCCACAGTCCAAAGATGTGCAGGTTAGGTTGATTGGCCATGCTAAATTGCCTCTTAGTGTCCCAAGATATGTCAGTTAGGGGGATGGGGGGAGGAGGGGGTGAATACATGGGGCTACAAGGATAAAGTCTGGGTAAGATGCTCTGTTGAAGAGTCAGTGCAGACTTGATGGGCCGAATGATCTCCTTCTGCACTGTAGAGATTCTATCAAGCTACAGCATTAACTTTAACTAACCTTTTCTAACGGAACTACCAATAACATCTTTTCCTCCACATGTATAAAATATCCTTATAGCATAACTTTTACTGTGAACATGAATTAGGATTCGAGATCACCGAATAAATTATGAAACTATTTTCTTGATTCAAATTCAATCGCTTGAAAGATCTGTGATACCATTATAATTATGATGTTACATGTCAATTTTTATTATAGCTATGGATGAAATCTTAGGATTTTAAAGACAATTTTACAGCCAGTCCAATGAAAATTAGGTTTATTGATATTTCTCCAACTATCAGTAAGATCATCATGCATATAGAATTGGATGAAAGATCTTACAGCAATCGTCTTCATTCTGAATTACCGGTCACTAATTCAAATTAGCCAATATTGGAGACTGAAACTGAAATATTATCCCGGCAATCAGCAGTACAGATGCTAGATTACAGGCTCAATTTTAAATTACAGAGCATTATTGTAAATATAGGAAATACATGCAGGAAATGTAAGGCCGAGCATGTGCTAAAGGATAAATGAAGATGTATTTCTAATACTTTAGCAGGAATTTTCTTTTTATTCAATAAATTCATCTTACTGAGCAAATTAGTATAAATCACAATAGTGTCACTCAGAAGTAAATTAATAATTTGGAATCACTACAAAATCCTGATGAAACAAATGATAAACCATGTAATTAGCACTTACTTTGCTTTTTTCTGAGTCATGTATGATATATGGAGGCCTTAACTTGCAAGGGTGCATTCTTTTTTACACTGTAATTACTTCACACTAATTTACGGATAGGACCTAACAGCCTGAATTTAATTCGGGTGTGATTCAGGTGGGTAGGGAACAGAGCAAGCAGATAACTACCACCAATCCGAAGCTAAACTGTATAAACTATATAAAAACATGATCAAGGTCGAGATTGGGGCCCATTTTTGCGCTCCAGAATCGGAAGTGCAGAATTGGATTCCGTATATTCCTTCCGGGGAATGGCGTGGTGGTGGGGTGAGGGGACAGAAGGATGGGTGGTAACTAGAGTTGGGCCCACCGCCCCCGGAAATAGTTCAGAAACAGCAACGGGAGGTACTGAGTGCCAAGGTGGGCTCGTTAAAAGGCCCACTTTGGTGCTTGAGGATGTTGTCCCAGTTGTGTAAAAAACGTCAAGCCAAAAAATCTAAAGCCTTCACCCCTCACACTGCCTCAGCCCCACACACTCACTATGCCCCACCCATACAAACTCATACCAACTCATGTCCTCCAACCATTCCCCATGGCCTGTCTTATTCTCCATGTCAACCAATGCCCCTCTATCCACCTCCATGGCTCCGCGTATTTCCCATGCTAACTTAGTGCCAAAAAACCAACTCCTGACCCCCCACTTAGCCCACATCTTTTTACAATCCTGATGCCAACTTTGTGCCAACTCATGACCCCACCTACTATTTGTTGCCCTTACATCCTGCATGCCAATTCACCCAGTATCCACCATGGACAGATATTAGGAGCAATGGTGAGATGAAATAAAATAGAGTTCTAAGTACCTATTACAAACTTCTATTTAAAACAAACACCTTTATTGATAAAATCCCATTCAGTACATTTAAATCCATTCAAGCACTTAATCCCTAATAACAACCAACATTTATTTAGTACTTAATCCCTTATAAAACAAACATTTGTATTTATATCACCAGCTAATCTATTTGTAATCCTTTGGAAATATCAATCAAACCATGAACTTAAAGGGTCCCCATTGTAATAATGATAGGCAGTGGAATCAATCAAGCAAAATAATATATAATTATAGCACTCAAGTTTTTTTCAACAAACATCTAGTGAGATTGCAAGCACTGAATTTTTTGAACTGTACATTCATGTCTACTCTTAACAATCCGTAAGGGGTACCTGACTACTCATAAAGGGGTCCAGACCGCTTCTAAAGAGACACCTAACCTTACCTCTTCAAAGGTATTCTCCTCAAGTATCTAAAGCCCACGGGTCTTTTTTATGAAATTTCAATGTACAAAATTGCTTATGTTTGAAGACAGATTCACTTTTTGTAGTAATTCAGCCAAACGCTAGTTTCCTGAAATCGACGCCTTTTAAAAGGGAAAGACTGCTCCTGTGGCTTATAGTCAGTTAGTCTTCACCTCGGAACCTATAACTCCAGTCCAGGTAAAGTAACAGGCTAAAAAAACCCTGCTGACTGCTTTTCATTGGGCGAGCCTCCGCTTGCTCAATAAGGCAACTCATATTCCATGAAGCCCACGGGGAGATCTATTAATGATCCCCTGTGACCTTCGTGGCCATCATAACATTTCTCCCCCTTTAGATCTGCGTCCCTCCCAGCACCTACACCTTTTCGTCCCTTGATACTTGGTTGGAGGTCTGCTGAAGGAGCCGGTGGGTCAGGCGGTGTAAACTGAATAGGGATCCTTCTCTATTGAAGGGAGGATCACAATGTTATCAATGCGGATCCTCCTCAGGTTCCACTTCAGTCTGGAGGTCCACTTCTTCAACCTCCACCTCCAAATTCATACCTTCACTATCTGGGACCAATATGGAATCGGCTTCGAGCTGACGGTGGGCATTAGCAGCAACCATAACTTTGTACAGTCCCCCTCCACACCTAGCCTGAAGATCTCCAACCACTTCAGCCAAATCTGCTGGAGCCAATCTCTCCCCATAAGGCTTGGTCTATGCCCCCATACAACAATGAGTGGGAGATGAGCTGATTGCTGCCTTTAAGTTACTGGAGCCATTGTGGTGCCTTTTATTTGTAATGATTTCCCCGTATTGGTGGCTACTCTGGCTTTTGTATCTTCCAAGCTCAGTAGTTGGATGCCTGATTGGAGGTGCTCATAAGTCTGTTCTCCAATAACAGAGACTGCAGGTCCCATGGAGACCTCCATCTTCAAGGGATGGCCATTAATTAGTAATTCCACCATTTTTGGAGCAACGTTTGTTGTTACAATTTAATTCAGCTGTAGTGTCGTGTCTCTGGAACAGGGGATACCTGATATGCTTAAGTACTAGCCTTGGCTTTCTTCCTAGGTAGCATGCATTTTTCCTCTTCCTGAAACTTCACTGTGGCTGTGCCCTTTGATAGTACTTGTGATAATCTATCATCTGGCAACTGCACCTTTTTGGAATATGTTCTCTCATACTCTTGAGGTCGTTACTGCCTTTCCTTGAATGTCTGGCAGTGATATTGAGGTTCTCATATCAAAAGGGGCCCTTTAACATCTGATTTAAACAAGCACTCTCCATTGAGGGCTGATTGCACAAGGTTCCTCCCTTAATTGGAGGACATTGCTGCCTGATCCCCATTGTAGTTCCTGAGCCCCTTTTTCTGCATTCTGAAGTGATAAGACTATTTCAATGGCTTTCTTTAAATCCAAATTGTGTTCTGCCAACAGTTTATTTTGATTGGTTAGGTCATTTACGCCACATACCAATCTGTCTTGCAACATTTCATTATGAGGCAATGCAAATTTGCAATAATCAGTCAATTTCCACAACATAGCTAAGAACTCAGTGACAGATTCCCCAGGAGTTTTCCCAGCCGTGTTGAAGTGATATCTCTGGAGAATTACAGAGGGCTTTGGGTTATAATGACTTTTCATCAAGCCTAATAGTTCATTAAAAGCTTTTGAGTCAAAGGCGTCTGGAAAGGTCAGACTTTTTATTACACTGAAAGTCGGGGCCCCACATTCTGTTAACAATATCACTTTTTGTTTTTTGTCTCCGTCAATGTTGTTAGCATGGAAGACGTAATACATGCGCTCAGTGCATTGTGCCCAGTCTTTCCCACTGGTGTCATTGGGCTCGAGTTTCATTGCCAATGTTGTAATTCAGCAAAACACCAGTTTCCCGTCATCAACATCCTTTATTGTGCACCAAAGGAAAAGGGCCACACCTGCATCTTAGTCAGGTAGTCTTTACCTTGGGACCTACAACTCCTGTCAGGGTAAAATAAGAGGCTCAAAACCCCCCACTGACTGCTTCCCATTGGGTGGGACTCCGCTTGCTCAATAAGGCAGCTCATATTCCATGAAGCCCATGGGGTGACCTAGTAATGATCCGCCATGGCCTTCGTGGCCATCATAACATTTCAAATATGCAGATGCTCCCCTCCCATGAACAGAAGATGGGCACAATAAGTTCCACCTCTTCCCCCCGCCACACCAGCAAAAAATGGGATTAGGATTTCCAGATTCTGGGTTCCATGGCCATTTTGACTGACATGAACACTATTTCATGGCACACTATTTGTAACCCCCACAGAGTTTCACTGGCTGTCTTGTCTGGAGACAATACACATCTTTTTAGCCTGTCTTGATGCTCTCTCCACTCACATTGTTTTGTTTCTTAAAGACTTGATTAGTTGTAAGTATTCGCATTCCAACCATTATTCATGTAAATTGAGTTTGTGTCTTTATATGCTCTGTTTGTGAACAGAATCCCCACTCACCTGAAGAAGGAGCTTGCAGCTCCGAAAGCTTGTGTGGCTTTTGCTACCAAATAAACCTGTTGGACTTTAACCTGGTGTTGTTAAACTTCTTACTGCATTTTGACTGAGGCATCAAGCCATTCTGACGTGTTGAATATTCAGGCCTGGGTATTCTGTAATCAATAGAATACCTGCTGACCTCTCAAATCTCTTCCACCACCAACAAGGCTCAAGTCATGAGTGTCATAGTGTACTCACAACCAGGTAGAATATGTGCAGTTACAACAATAAACAAGAAACTCAACACCATTCATAATACTTGATTGAGACCTCTTCCTCTAGGATTGAAATGCATCTCTCTACCACCAATCCATAGTGGCTGCTGCATGTAGAATGTATTTTTTATTGTCACTGGATCAGAATCTTCAGCTTTTCTATCACACAGCTCCTATTTTGTTCATTACCCCCGTCCTATTCCTTAGGTCTATATAAACTTAAAAACTGTTATCTCTGATATTTTCTGGTTCTGATTAAAGTTCACCAACATAATGGAATGGCACAGTGGCACAGTGATTAGCACTGCTGCCTCACAGCGCCAGGGACCTGGGTTCAATTCCAGCCTTGGGGCACTGTCTGTGCGGAGTCTGCATGGGTCTGCATGGGTTTCCTCCGGGTGCTCCGGTTTCCTGCCACATTCCAAAAGGCGTGCTGGTTAGGTGAATTGGCCATGTTAAATTCTCCCTCAGTGTACCCGAACAGGTGCCGGAATGTAGCGACTAGGGGATTTTCACAGTAACTTCATTGCAGTGTTAATGTAAGACTACTTATGACTAATAAATAAACTTAAAAAAACTTAAACTGTTGGGCTGCACTGTATTGTGGGGGTGTGGAAGGGAGGTGAAAGTCAGCTCTAAGCCAACATGCTCCATGCAAGCCTGCCCCACAGCCATAATAAACTGCAGGCAGGCTTCTGAGAGTCATCCCTTGCCCTTACTACTAACCCAGCCCATCCCAGTGACCCTCACCCCACAAAACTCCTGTCTCTCCAATGTTACTTTCCTGTGATCTGGGTCATTCGACGAACCTGGGACTCCAGTAGGTCTTTCTCCTGCAGCAGCCACTATCTGACCCAGCTCTACCTCGCCACCTCCTCTTTCCATTGTCTCTGATTTGTCACGCTACCTATCGGGGGAGGGGGGGGTGGGGGGGAGCGGGGGAAGAGATGGTGCTGTAGTGGGAATGTCATCAGACTGGTAATCCAGAGGCCCAAGCTAACACTTTGGCAACATGGGTTCAAATCGTACCATGGCAGCTAGTGGAATTTAAATTCAAAAGTCTGGGATATAAAGCTAATCATGACCATGAAACTATCATTGATTGTTGTAAAAACCCAACTCGTTCACTCATGTTTTTTAGGGAAGGAAATCTGCCATCTTTACCCAACATGGCCTACATGTGATTCCAAATCCACATCAATGTGGTTGACGCTCAACTGCTCCCCTGAAATGGTCTAGCTAGCCACTCAAATAAAGGGCAATTAGGGATGGGCAACAAATGCTGGCCTTGCAAGTGACGTCCACATTCCATGAAAGAATAAAGGTTGCTGGACATCCAGTACTGGATAAGCAGACATTTCCTCCAACTAAATATCAGGAGGATCACAATCTTTGCCCAGTGTGTTACCCTCCCCTTGGTGCTGCCGAACACAAGAGCTGCCTGCCTCTGGTTGGTCATCAGCATTTGGTAGGCAGGACTTGTGCTCCATGAGGATTCCATGGGGAGGTCCTCCACTGGCCCTCGAACTTCCTAATTGGCTCGTGGTCGACGGGCTTCCCAAAAAAAGACAGCGCAGGTCTCCCATCAGTTCTCTAGCTGGCAGGCGAGAAGCCCAACACCTCACGGTAGCACAGTGGTTAGCACTGCTGCTTCACAGCTCCAGGGTCCCGGGTTCGATTCCCGGCTCGGGTCACTGCCTGTGTGGAGTTTGCACATTCTCCTCGTGTCTGCGTGGGTTTTCTCCAGGTGCTCCGGTTTCCTCCCACAGTCCAAAGATGTGCGGGTTAGGTTGATTTGGCCAGGTTAAAAAATTGCCCCTTAGAGTCCTGGGATGTGTAGGTTAGAGGGATTAGCGGGTAAAATATGTGGGGGTAGGGCCTGGGTGGGATTGTGGTCGGTGCAGACTCGATGGGCCGAATGGCCTCCTTCTGCACTGTAGGGTTTCTATGATTTCAACAGGAAACTATTTCCCCAAGCTGAGAAATCTAGAACATGGATCACCACATCAGAATAAGGGGTTGGGTATTTAGGGCTGCGATGAGGATAAATTTCTTTACTCAATAAGGCTGTAAACCTTTGGAATTCTCTACCCCTGAGAACTGTGGCTGCTCAGTCATTGAGTGAATTCAAAACAGAAGTCGAAAGATGTTTGGGTACTAAGGGAATTAAGGAATATGTGAATAGTGTGGTAAAATGGAGTTGAGATCGAAGATCAACTGGAATCTTTTTGGAGGAGCAGGCCTGAAGGGCCAAATGGTCTACTGTAGCTCCTATTTTTTATTTTCTTATGTGATGTGATAGACAAAGATTGTGATCTTCTTCACATTAAATTGGAGGAAGTTTTTGCTAATCCAGTATTGGATGTCCATCAAGCAATATGACAAATCAAAGACAATGGAGGGTTGAAAGAGGTGGTGGTGAGGTGGAACTGGGTGTCATCAGCGTACACCTGGAACCTAATGTTGTGTTTCTGAATTGTGTCATAGAGGGCCAAACCTGTAGATGAAATATAAAAGGAGGCCAAAGATAGATCCTTGGGGGATTCCAGAGTTGAAGGTGTAGGGGAAGCCATCGTAAGTGATTCTCTTGTGGTGCAGTATAATCCCAGTCCCTTTGGGACTATCCCGGATCAAGTGTACTTCTCAGATGTTCTCTCTCAACTTAAGGAAGCCAAATACTAAAGACACTGAATAAGTTTGAAGGTCTGGTCTAACTCTCCCCAAAGGAAAGGAATATTATTATTCTCCAAACAGCTTTTTAACAATTTCCAACCAGAATATAACATCCCGAATATTGTAAAGGTCCAGGGAACTCTCCTCAGTAATAATGTATCTCTTCATCAAAGAGTGTATGGAGATAAGGTTTATGATTGAGATTTATTTAAAAAAAACATGCTTCACAGTTGCATGGTGAGAGCATTAATCGCAACATTAACAATTCTTAAGAAAATAATTTTCTGGTGGAAAATCCAATTTTTAAATCCAAATATTATTTGTAAAATGTTTAAGTAGGATATCATTAATTATTAAAATAATATTTAGCCTAAATCCCAAGTCAGTGCGAGTCTATAGAGTTAATGAGATGCTATGACCCAGTTAAGGGGAGGACATTATTCCTTGCTCTAATAGCCATATCTTTACTGAGGTGTTAAAGGGAATCTAGTAAATCAAAATAGCTGCAGAAATGTAGCAGTGAATGGAGGTGCAAAGAGCAGATGGTTGAGAATTTGCAGGTGCATTGTGGTGACTTGGTGGAAAAGTGGACACAGAGATTTTGAGGATGAAGAACAATATCAGTGGAGAGCAATACAAGGAATTATCAAATATGGCTTTTTCTGACATAATGGAAATAACATAAACTATTGCACAACATTAGTCTCAAAGCAAGCCCAGAAAGTAGTACCAGGGAATGTAAATGGAAGTTAATGAAAAGTAATTTTTAAAGAATATAAAGAAGAATGTCATCACTCAAAGTGTGACAAATGTTTGGAATAGAGGCAAAAAATATTGAGGTTGTTCAAGATATATTTAGATGTTGTGATGTAAGTTGAGATAATAGAAGAATGAGCATCTATGTGCCTGTTATGACCAGGTGAAAAGGGGTGAACTGGCTCCTCTCCATTCAATCTCCTCAGTTGGTGGCAACAAAGGTTTAATTTTATTTTTCATGAGGATATTCATTTTCCAAATCCAAATGTATTTAACTGTTTAACAAGGAGCCAATCACACAAAGTTTTTTGGAGTCAGAGAAAGAACAAATTTATTAGCCATTAAATCAGAGACCCACACACAAGATAAAAGAATATATGCTTAAGTGTCCTTTGTTCTTGAGATGTGGACTTTAAACGTCGCGGCCAATTTTGTTTAGATGATTTCACGGAGGTGGTCAGATGCAGGAGATGTTGCAATTATTGTGAGATCTCAGTTCGCTGGTGAGTTTCTGGTAGAGTTAACTTCTTGAACCGGGTGAAACACTTATTCAAAAAGAGAGAGAGGGAGAGAGAGACAGCTCCCAATCCTTTCCCCCTGCTGTCGACTTTCTACATCACCTGTGTCACTTGTGATCTCTCTCTAGTGGCTGGCAGCCTTGCCTTTGAAATACTTCACCCATTGTGTACTTCCAAGAGGTTTTGGATGGGTTTGTCTGTGATCGCCATTGTTTCAATATACAGGACTTTGCATTTTCAATGCCTCTTCCTGAGACAGTTATGAATTTCAGTGGATGTCTGGATGATACAAAATGTCTCTCTCCTCATACTCCCCTGAGGGTGATTTGTTGGTTTCTCACCTTCACTTTGGAATGTGGCCTTGCTTTTTTAAGCAGTTCGCTCTGTCTCAATTCAAATTTCAAAATTTCTAGTTGGTTGGAAGCTGTAAAATCACATTTGCAAAATTATATTTCACCTTGTAACAGGGCCAAATGGATTTTGATCATCT
This sequence comes from Mustelus asterias, assembly GCF_964213995.1. Lineage (NCBI taxonomy): Eukaryota > Metazoa > Chordata > Chondrichthyes > Carcharhiniformes > Triakidae > Mustelus > Mustelus asterias. The sequence continues at coordinate 123,018,324 of NC_135803.1, read as the reverse complement.
TTGTCTTTTCTCAAATCTGATTTGACCCATGAGCCATAACAAATCTGATAGCTACCTACTGTAGCACTGAAAAAAAAATGAGTGACTTTTCAACAAATTTAACTAAAAACGCTTCAAAGCATTTTACCAAGTATGTTCTAGAATTTAAAGCCAAGATATTTGTGCATTTTTTAAATGGATTAAATGGTCCACTGACTGCATATATGTTGATTATTTAAATCTATAAAGAAATGCCTGGCATGAAGAACGTTACTGATGTAACAGTTAGATAATTAGCCTGTGATTTATTAGAACAGGGTTTAATTAGGTTAACATTACCTAGAAAGTTTAACTTCAACTGACGCCATCAAAAATAAAGAGTGCAATATAAAACTTACTGTTTAACAAATAAAGCTTTGTTACTTCACAATTTAGCTTTCATAATTTTAGGTAGCTAAAAAGCTTCAGCCGTATGTACTCTATGTGAAGACTTATTCCTGTGTCAGTGTTAACCAGTACACCTAACTGTTAGATCTAACATGTTGAAAGAGGCTATTTGGATGGACTTTGTTTTTATCTATGTCTTGTTGAAAACTCGATTAATTCCAAAACAAAGATGTTGTTGTGGATAAATCCATTTAAGTATAATGTGAACACTTGCAAACTGATACACCATGGTGTAGATGGATTGAATATTTATGTTTGCTGAACTATTTATTAACAACAACTTTTATTTATGTAGCACCATTGCCACACTAAAAAATCCCTAGGTGCTTCGCAGGAGCACATAAGTAGATATGAGGGAAGACGCCAAAACTTTGGTCATAGCCGTAGGTTTTAAGGAGAGCCTTAAAGGAAGAAAGAGAAGTAGAGAGATGGATAGTTTTAGCAAGCACATTCGAGCTTTTGGCCTGGGTAGCTAAAGGCATGGCCACCAATGGTGAAGCAATTAAAATTGGGAATGCTGCATCTGTGAGTGGAGTTTAGATTTTCTGACCGATTGTGAGCCTAACCTGTCATTTGTACCAGCACAGCATGCTGGGACTGACAATGTCTGGGGTCAATCTCATTACACTAGATGAAGCGCAAGCATTAGAAATGTTCCTGATTTGGGATTTCACTTGTTGGGGGAAGCAATGCACAAATCGTGCACCAATGCAAGATAATGGGCGATATTTTATGGCCACATTGTGCCCATTTTTGGACGCGACGCAGTCATAAAGTAGGACGTAAAGCGAATAGTGCGATTGGCGCCAGTTTTCATGATTGCGCCATTTTACAAGCGCAGGATTTCCGGAGCGGTCAGCCTTTCGCTGGAAATGGATGAGAGGCTGATTAATTTACTTAAATACATGCAAATCTCCTTTTGAATGTGTTTAGTGAGTCCGGCGCTCAATCGTCCAGGCTCACCTGCCTTTATGGCCTCGCCGGGAGAGGCGATTGCCAGCGAGGAATAAACATGCTCACCATGAACAAGGAGCAGTCATCTTGGCCTCGCTGGTGGAACCGGAGGCCATTGAGGACCCCCAGGGAGGCCAAGGGCAAGGGAGGGGTGCCCCTTGGGCAGTGCCAGATGGGCAATGTCCACCAGGCAGTGCCAGGGTGGGGCCAATGGGGGCATGGCCAATGGGGAGAGGGGGCTCGCTGCCACTCTGCAGCGATTGGTGGGGGGAGGGCACCGGGACCACGATCGGTGTGGTGAGGGCAGCGGGGCCGCGATCGGTATCTTAGACCGCAAGCCCCCATGATTGCACGGGGGTAGCTGCTTCAGGCTGCCTGAAATAGCAGGGGCCTGGCAGCTCTCTCTTTGTCTGTCAGACCCCTGCTACTGCTACGCACATGTGCAGCATCAGAGGTCTGCACATGCGCACTACCTCCCTCTGCAGGCTTTCAAGTGTATTAAGCCCCGCCTACAGGCTTCTGCAGCTAGCAAGAGAATTGCTCAAAATTTTGTAGTCAGAGTGCTTATGGAGGTGGGGGGTGGGGGGGGGGGGGGGCTGAAAACGCACCCAAAAAACGGATCTGAAACTCTCCACACCCACCCCGGCACTTAGAAATAAAATGGTAAAATAGCGGCCAATGTTTCTCTTTTGTTCCAAACTCTGGTTTCCATGCTGCGAATGAGGTTTATTTTTTCTATGGTTTGCAAAACTATGCAGTGGGCAGCAACAATCTTAGACTCTCTTGCTGAGCATTATTGCAGGTCATCAGTAGATTGATCCAAGCTTCAGCATGCAAATATTGTACTTGATATTACTATCGTAAGCACTGACGAACAGCGAGATGTCAAATTTGAAATTCTTCAGCCAGTTGGTAGTTTCCTCATCAGCCTGATTTAGGGCAGTGAGACTGCCACTGTAGCATAGGTCAGGCATTTGTCGATTACATGCATCAGTTGCGCAGGAGTGTGTCAGGTTGTCTGCAACTAGAGAGCTTGCTATGACAGGGTCCGACTCCAGTGCGAAACCTGTTCCGTTTGATCTATTCTCCGCATAGGAGGTCCAGCAGCTGGCGGACTTACATTTTTGGAGCCCAGTGCTTATCTTCATTTCTGGGACACCCATGAGGTCATGCCCTGCTCCCCAGTGACATAACACCCTGCCCCATGATGTCACTTCCCTCCCCCCATGATGTCACTTCCCCTGACTGCCCACCCTCACCCCACAGAATGCAAAGGCGCAAGCCACAGAAATGTTCAAATTGATCACTGCTTTACTGCTTTTCAACTTATAAAAACCTGCTGTAAATGCTGAATTGAAACCCAAGCCTACCTGTTCTCAGAATGACGGTAAAGATGGTCAATATTGCAATGTGTGTCTTGAGGCGGACAAACGTGGAACTGGTCGATGAGCAACGAGATGGAAAAATCAGCCGATGACACGACTGCAGCACAGGCCAGTGCAGGACAGAATGAGCCAGTCCAGTGCAGGACCAAATACTCCAATCAAGTGGATTCCAGTGAGTCCAAGTCCAATATCAGTGTGTGGCTTTGTCTCTGGCAGGATTCCGTTCTTTGTCCTAGAGGAGACTTTCTGAAGGCCTGTCTTGAGAGCAATTTGGGATGGTGGTTAGAGGTGTTTGCATGGGATCAGCAGACTTATACCATACCAGCAAATAATGGTCCCTTTTGAAAAACAGAATTTAAACAAAAGAATTTGAAAGAGGGACATATTTTAAAAGTGTTCTTGCTTTAGCCCTTGTTGGCATGGCAATTTAGATAGCTTTTCTACACTTTTTCTTCACAGAATTATCAATGACATCATCATAGGTAAAACCTTGTAAAGACGCACTTTTAATCATCAGTATTACTGAACTTGACAAATATTCCTGACTCATCGTATTTCACAAATAATTTTCACTCTTTTCAATACAGAGAAATAACATTCACTGGAAGCATTCATGACAGGTATTGTTAGAAATATTTTTAGAATGCTTTCCACCCTTGGAAAGATTGCCTGCAAACCGTCATGTACAAGTCTGTACAAATCAGCTGGTGATCTCGAAGCACAGAGCTCATCATAATCAATGAAATGAATGAATTGTTTCACTTCATCTACAAAAAGATGTGTGTCTATCTCCTCCTGGTAGAATGCACTTAATTTCTTACTGCAGTGGCTTTTAGCATTCTCATCCAAACTTTTGTTGAAAAGCAAGTAAAATAAATCAACAGTTTTCTTTAGAGATTCACGTCTACTCCGCAATTGCACCATTATTGTCACAAATAACATTGACAGTCTCAACGATGATCTTCTCTTTCCCTTTTAAAGTGACCTAATTGTCTTTAGTTCATCAAAAAAATAATTTCCTATGTCTTGTACGCTTCTCATCATCAGAGGGACCTTTTTTGTTTGTTAATCTTATTACCTCTGCTTCCATCAAACTATAGTCAAGTGAAACTTCCATGACAAAAAATTTAACTGAGGCTAACAATTGTGCAGCATCCAATAAAGTTGCATCAACATTTTGCAATGATTTGCTGATGACATTAATTCTTTGAAGTAAACAGTTGCACAAAACAGTAAAAACAAAAATATCGTACTTTTCAAACTTCTCTGTTAAGGATTTTGCTTCAGCTCTCACATGTGGTTTTTCTGTAATTGATGCAGCTATGTCTGATAAGGTTTCCTTTGTATCAACAGTTTCAAAGCCAAAACAGCATCTGCACGAACCGACCATATATATATTTCACCAAAGCAGGGAAACTGAAGAAAAGGCATACAAGTCTTGAACAAAGTCAAAAAAATGTATGGTTCCTCACAGGATTCAGCGCAGCATTGCGGATTAAATTCAAAGACTGCCTGTAACATGGGATGAATAATGCATCGGGGCTTGCATTGTTTAGTCTTGCTTGTAGACCTGAATATTTTCCTGCCATATTTGTGGCATTATCAAAACTCTGTCCATGATGTCCAAACATAAATTTGCAATGAATTCTAAAACCGTTGTTTCCAGATACTCAGAAGTATGGGATTGTAGCTGGACAAAACAGAAAATTCGCTCTAAAATTTCACCATCGCTGGTCACATCTTAAAATTAATGTTAATTTGTCCACATGACTCACATCTGGTGTTGAATCAACTATTATGGAATAGTATTTAGCATCTTTTACTTCATTAGTGAATTGGTTTCCGAACCACTCTGCCATGATAATGATGAAGTTGTCGTAGGTTCTGTCTGTTAAAAGTTTCAAATGCTCTTTGAGAAGCTCATCAAATTCACTGAGATGTTCAAGGCAGGCTAAAAAACGACTTCTTCAAGTTGACAATGCTGAGTCATCATGTCCTCTTAGAGGTAGTCCCAAAGAAGACAGCAGTTTGACTGCGGCAACAACACATCTCAGCACTTTCCTCCAGTCAGAGGAATCTTTTCAAACTGAGCCAATAACACAGAATCAATTCTTCCAGATAAGTTACATCTTTGAATGAACACACACGTAGTTTTAGAATGAGCTTTGGAAGTTTCATGATCAGCAAGATCTCTTGCAACATTTCTCCTGTTAAAATACCCATTGACAAATAAGAACATAAGAACTAGGAGCAGGAGTAGGCCATCTGGCCCCTTGAGCCTGCTCCGTCATTCAATAAGATCATGGCTGATCTTTTCATGGACTCAGCTCCACTTACCCGCCCGCTCACCATAACCCTTAATTCCTTTACTGTTCAAAAATTGATCTATCGTTGCCTTAAAAACATTCAATGAGGTAGGCTCAATTGCTTCATTGGGCAGGAAATTCCACAGATTCACAACTCTTTGTGTGAAGAAGTTCCTCCTCAACTTAGTCCTAAATCTGCTCCCCCTTATTTTGAGGCCATGCCCGCTAGTTCTAGTTTCACCCACCAGTGGAAACGACTTCCCTGCTTCTATCTTATCTATTCCCTTCATAATCTTATATGTTTCTATAAGATCTCCCCTCATTCTTCTGAATTCCAGTGAGTATAGTCCCAGTCTTCTCAGGCTCTCCTCATAAGCCAACTCTCTCGACTCCGGAATCAACCTAGTGAATCTATTCTGCACCCCCTCCAGTGCCAGTATATCCTTTTTCAAGTAAGGAGACCAAAACTGTACACAGTACTCCAGGTGTGGCCTCACCAGCACCTTATAAAGCTGCAACATAACCTCAGTGTTTTTAAACTCCATCCCTCTAGCAATGAAGGACAAAATTCCATTTGTCTTCTTAATTACTTGCTGCACCTGCAAACCAACTCCTTGTGATTCTTGGACAAGGACTCCCAGGTAGGTCCCTCTGCACAGCAGCATGCTGCAATTTTTTACCATTTAAATAATAGTCCATTTTGCTGTTATCCCTAACAAAATGGATGACCTCACATTTACCAACATTGTACTCCATCTGCCAGATCCTCGCCCACTCACTTAGACTATCTATATCCCTTTGCAGACTTTCAGCGTCCTCTGCGCACTTTGCTCTGCCACTCATCTTAGTGTCATCCGTGAATTTTGACACAGTACACTTGGTCCCCAACTCCAAATCATCTATGTAAATCGTAAACAATTGCGGTCCCAACACTGATCCCTGAGGCACACCACTAGTCACTGATCGCCAACCAGAAAAACACCCATTTACCCCATATTTGCTTTCTGTTAGTTAACCAATCCTCTATCCATGCTAATACATTACCCGTAACACAGTGCACCTTTATCTTATGCAGCAGTCTTTGGTGCGGCACCTTGTCAAATGTCTTCTGGAAATCTAGATACACCACATCCACAGATTCCCCATTGTCCACTGCGCATGTGATATTCTCAAAGAATTCCACCAAATCAGTCAAACATGACCTGCCTTTCATGAACCCATGCTGCGTCTTACCAATGGGACAATTTATATCCAGATGTCTCGCTATTTCTTCCTTGATCCAAGCATTTTTCCTACTACAGAAGTTAAGCTAACCAGCCTATAGTTACTTGCCTTTTGTCTACCTCCTTTTTTAAACAGTGGCGTCACATTTTCTGTTTTCCAATCTGCGGGAACCACCCCAGAGTCCAGCGAATTTTGATAAATTACCACTAGTGCATTTGCTATTTCCCCCGCCATCTCTTTTAGTACCCTGGGATGCATTCCATCAGGGCCAGGAGACTTGTTTACCTTTAGCCCCATTAACTTGCCCAACACTACCTCTTTCGTGATAATGATAGTTTCTAGGTCCTCACCTGCTATAGCCTTCCTGTCATCAATTTTTGGCATGTTATTTGTGTCTTCCACTGTGAAGATCGACACAAAATACTTGTTCAATGCCTCAGCCATTTCCTCATTTCCAGTTATTACATTCCCCTTCTCATTCTCTAAAGGACCAATGTTTATTTTAGTCACTTTTTCATTTTATATATTTGTAGAAACATTTGCTATCTATTTTTATATGCTGAGCTAATTTACTCACATAATCCATCTTACTTTTCTTTATAGCTTTTTTTGCGGCTTTCTGTTGACTTTAAAGATTTCCCAATCCTCTGATTTCCCACTAATCTTTGCCACTTTGTATACATTTTCTTTCAATTTGATACCCTCCTTTATTTCCTGAGATATCCATGGCTGATTATCTCTTTTTCTACAGTCCTTCCTTATCACTGGTATATACTTTTGCTGAGCACTGTGAAAGATCGCTTTGAAAGTCCTCCATTATTCTCAATTGTCCAACCATAAAGTTTTTGCTCCCAGTCTACCTTAGCCAATGCCTCCCTCATCCTTTCGTAGTCTTCTTTATTTAAGCACATGACACTGGTGTTGGATTTTACCTTCTCACGCTCCATCTGTATTTTAAATTCAATCATACTGTGATCGCTTCTTCTGAGAGGATCCCTAACTGTAAGATCATTAATTATTCCTGTCTCATTACACAGGACCAGATCTAGGATAGCTTGCTTCCTCGTAGGTTCCATTACATACTGTTCAAGGAAGCTATCGCGGATACATTCTATTAACTCCTCCTCAAGGCTGCCTTGACCGATCTGGTTTGTCCAATTGATAATTGCTGTACCATTTTTACATGCATCAGCTATTTCTTTGTTTATTTCTTGCCCCACCATGATGTCATTATTTGGTGGCCTATAGTCTACGCCTATCAGTGACTTTTTCTCATTATTTCTAATTTCCCCCCAAATGGATTCAACCTTTTTTCCCATTGAATCTATTTCATCTCTCACCACCGCCCTGAAGTCATCCTTAAATATCAGAGCTACACCACCTCCCTTATCTTCCTGTTGGTCCCTCTGAACAGTCTGATACCCCTGGATATTTAACTCCCAGTCATGACCATCCTGCAACCATGTCTCTGTAATAGAACATTACAGCGCAGAACAGGCCCTTCGGCCCACGATGTTGCACCGACCAGTTAAAAAAAAACTGTGACCCTCCAACCTAAACCAATTTCTTTTCGTCCATGAACCTATCTACGGATCTCTTAAACGCCCCCAAACTAGGCGCATTTACTACTGATGCTGGCAGGGCATTCCAATCCCTCGCCACCCTCTGGGTAAAGAACCTACCCCTGACATCGGTTCTATAACTACCCCCCCTCAATTTAAAGCCATGCCCCCTCGTGCTGGATTTCTCCATCAGAGGAAAAAGGCTATCACTATCCACCCTATCTAAACCTCTAATCATCTTATATGTTTCAATAAGATCCCCTCTTAGCCGCCGCCTTTCCAGCGAAAACAATCCCAAATCCCTCAGCCTCTCCTCATAGGATCTCCCCTCCATACCAGGCAACATCCTGGTAAACCTCCTCTGCACCCTCTCCAAAGCCTCCACATCCTTCCTGTAATGTGGGGACCAGAACTGCACACAGTACTCCAAGTGCGGCCGCACCAGAGTTGTGTACAGTTGCAACATAACGCTACGACTCCTAAATTCAATCCCCCTACCAATAAACGCCAAGACACCATATGCCTTCTTAACAACCTTATCTACTTGATTCCCAACTTTCAGGGATCTATGCACACATACACCTAGATCCCTCTGCTCCTCCACACTATTCAAAGTCCTCCCGTTAGCCCTATACTCAACACATCTGTTATTCCTACCAAAGTGAATTACCTCACACTTCTCCGCATTAAACTCCATCCGCCACCTCTCGGCCCAACTTTGCAACCTGTCTAAGTCTTCCTGCAAACTACGACACCCTTCCTCACTGTCTACCACACCACCGACTTTGGTGTCATCAGCAAATTTGCTAATCCACCCAACTATACCCTCATCCAGATCATTAATAAATATTACAAACAGCAGTGGCCCCAAAACAGATCCCTGAGGTACACCACTTGTAACCGCACTCCATGATGAATATTTACTATCAACCACCACCCTCTGTTTCCTATCCGCTAGCCAATTCCTGATCCAATTTCCTAGATCACCCCCAATCCCATACATCTGCATTTTCTGCAGAAGCCTACCATGGTGAACCTTATCAAACGCCTTACTAAAATCCATATATACCACGTCCACTGCCTTGCCCCCATCCACCTCCTTGGTCACTTTCTCAAAAAACTCAATAAGGTTAGTAAGGCACGACCTACCTGCCACAAAACCATGCTGACTATCACCTATCAATTCATTACTCTCCAAATAACTATAAATCCTATCCCTTATAATTTTTTCCAACATCTTGCCGACAACAGAAGTGAGACTCACCGGTCTATAATTCCCGGGGAAGTCTCTGTTCCCCTTCTTAAACAATGGGACAACATTCGCTAACCTCCAATCTTCTGGTACTATACCAGAGGCCAACGACGACCTGAAGATCAGAGCCAGAGGCTCTGCAATCACTTCTCTTGCCTCCCAGAGAATCCTTGGATAAATCCCATCCGGACCAGGGGATTTATCTATTTTCAGACCCTCCAGAATATCCTGCACATCCTCCTTATCAACTGTAATACTGTCTATTCTACTTCCTTGCAACCCAGTGTCCTCCTCAGCTATATTCATGTCCCCTTGCGTGAATGGCCACCAAATCATACTCGTTCGCAATGATTTGTGCCGTCAACTCATTTACCTTGTTTTGAATGCTACGAGCATTGTCCTTATGCTAGTTTTTGTACCTTCTTTTTGAATTCTAACACTTCCATTAATAACATCTCCTGAGTTCTCCTTCCTTTTAATTTTTTTCCAGATTTTTGATGTAGTTGGAATCTTCTCTCCACATTTTGTTCTTGCTCCCTCCTTCTCGGACTCCTTATATAGGTTCCCATCGCTCTAGCAAACACTCCCCCTAGGACATCAGTCCTAGACCTGCCCAGGTGTAACCCGTCCAATTTGTACAGGTCCCACCTCCCTCAGAGCCGGTCCCAATGTCTCAGGAATCTGAAACCCTCCCCCGACACCATCTCTTCAGCCACGTATTTATCCGATATATCCTGTCATTTCTACTCTGACTAGCACGTGGCACCGGTAGTAATCCTGAGGTCACTAATTTTGAGGTCCGATTCCTTAACTTTCTTCCTCGCTCCCTGTATTCTGCTTTTGGGACCTCATCCCTTTTTTTACCAATGTCATTTGTACCAACATGTACTACGACCACTGGCTGTTCGCCCTACCCCTTCAGAATGTTCTGCAGCCACTCCGAGACATCCTTGACCCTAGCACCAGGGAGACAACATACTATCCTGGAGTCTCATTTGCAGCCACAGAAATGCCTGTCTATTCCCCTTACAATTGAATCCCCTATAACTATTGCACTGGCACACTTTTTACCCCTCCCCTCTGCAGCAGAACCAACCATAGTGCAATGAGTTTGGCTGCTGCTGCTTTCCCTAGAGAGGTCATTCCCTTCATCAGTATCCAAAGCCGTATATCTGCTTTGCAGGGGAATGGCCACAGGAGATTCCTCCACTACCTGCCTATCTCTCTTGCTCTGTCTGGTGGTCACCCATTCCCTTCCGCCTGCGAAGTCTGAGCCTGCAGTGTGACCACCTCTCTATACGTGCTAAGGACAATACTCTCTGACTCACGAATGCTCCACAGTGTCTCCAGCCGCTGCTCCAGCTCTGAAACTCGAGCTCCCAGGAGCTGTAGCTGGAAACACTTCCTGCACATATGCTGACCCAGGGGACTGGAACTGTCCCCAGCCTGCCACATGGAGCAAGAGGAGCAAACCACAGCTTGGAGTTCTCGTGTCATGTCTTATCCCTTTAAATTAAACTTTTGAAAGATGTTTTGTTTTAGATTATATCCAATTTTCTAGGGCCCTTCTTTCTTGCTTGTTACTTCCGAATATAACCTTTTCAAACTATAAACCACAGAAATTACACAGAAATGCTTGTTTCCCTTTACTAGGGTCAGGGAATAATTTGCAACCAGAACAGTAGACTGCCTCAGAGGTTTCTAAAAAAAACGACTTCTAATTACTGTCATCCCATTTCTCTTCATCTTGAGAAAATGGGACTTATGAACCTGATCCCAGCCTCCAACCTCAACCTTGTTTCTCAATTATTACCTACATTTTCTGGTTTATTTAGTACAAAATATTCTATCATACCCAATGAAACAGATTTTGGCCATCAGGCAATGTCTTCAGGGTAGGTTTCTTCCCTCACTTTAGCAGCAGAAGAATCAGCAGTATCTTATAGTTCCATTCCCATTTCAGAGTTCACTTCTTCTTATTCCTGAACTTCTCGTTCAAATTTTTCAGGTGATGTGGTGTACCCAAACAGTTGCTGGAGTGTGGTGACTAGGGGATTTTCACAGTAACTTCATTGCTGCGTTAATGTAAGCCTACTTGTAACTCTAGTAAAAAAAACTAAATAAACTAAATCTCTGTATGTCGGCAAGTCAAAGTCATCAGATAATTCACCCATACCTTTGGTGGATGAGGATGAATATGCGGTATGTGCACTGCTCAATACTTCAAAATTTCTCAAGTAAATGAAAAACAAGTGTTTTTGCCTCACTTCATCCTCCTGCCTCTCCTTCAATTATCTGTACTTTTGACTGCCAGATTGATAGTGTCACTTCATATTGACTGATCTTTCTTGATTTTAATGAATGAATTTTCTGAAAGAACAGACTTTGTTTTGTCCTTGTCAGCCCTGGGGTTCAAGTTGCTCCTGCTCACTTGACGACCGCACTTTTGAGCTGGCTCACTGGCTGCCTGGTTATGGTATGGCCTTGGCCTTGCCCTCAGTGGCCCAGCCCTCCTCAATCCTGGCTGGGGTTCAAGTTGCCCCTGCTCACTCAATGACTTAGCTGTTCTGCTTGCTCACTGGCTAACTCTGTGGCTATCTGGCCTTCTCACCTTGCCCTTGGCTCATTGCCTAGCCCTCTTCAGCCCTGTTGGCCTGGTTGAGCCGCCCCACTGCTCTCCTCAACAACCTCTGGCACCTCCTCGGCCCTTGCACCTCATGTCTGCTCAACAACGACCTTGAGAAATGTGCTGGCTCACCCACAGGCTGCCTCGCCTCCTGTCTGGCCTCAGGTCATCTCGCTTTTGTTCTTGGTTTATTGCCCACCAGCCATCCTCAGCCCTTCTAGCCTTGCCGAGTCGCCCCGCTGCTCCCCTCAACAACCGCTTTCGCCTCCTCAGCCCTCACATCTCACCTCTGCTCAAAAACAAAGACCTTGGGAAATGTGCTGGGTCACTCACTGGCCGGCCTCCTCACTTCGCCTTCACCCTCAGTTTGTTGCCTACAAGCCCTCTCAGCCTTGCTTCTGGTCTGGTCAAGTCGCCCCACTGCTCCCCTCAAAGACTGGCAGCCTGCGCTGAGTTCTCGCTTGGTCGTTGCAAGCTTGTACCCCTCAAAGTCAGCTCACGACCTCACTGTTCGCTCAGGCTGCCTGCCTGGCTATCTGGGCTGCTGCTTTTTAAAAAACATTTTCAGAGATCCTCCCTTCGCCAAATTCACCAATCTATCAACGATCTTGCACAGTGTTTTCCTGTCCTAAGTGTTTTCCTGTCCTGTCTCCACCAATCAAAGTCCTATGTTGCTCTGCAATTGGTAGTTCAAGAACTACAAATGAGCCTATCAGCAATTTCAGAACTCTCAGGCTCAGATTGGTGCCCCAAAGTCATCGCGGCTAGCATGGGGCTCCCCAATGTCTGGGGTCCTGTGCCTAGGCACGGTGTGTTTCATTGTAAGTCTATCTCTGGAGAGGTCGAAGCTCGATTGTGCTTGATAACCCTGTCATTATTGCAGTCAGCTGGAATCCAGAGTTGACACAGAAATATCAAAAGCTGTGGTTGTGGAGGATAGTCTTAATCCCTAAGGAACATTTCTGAGATTTGTTTTTCATGATCAATATCGGTGAAACGATGAACCTAAAATGAAAGGCAACTTGAGGGCTGTCCAGAAAGCAAGCATTTGCTTGTACAATCTGGTACTGATGGTTGTCGAAACGAGGACTGTTGTAAAAATAGAACCCTTGTGAACCAAGGGTTCCTTTAGAAATCTGGTCAGTCTGTAACACTGCAGTGTCTGATTGTGTAACTGTCTATTTTCCATGAGGGAAATTAGATGTGATGCTCAAGCAAACAATTCAACTGTGACCTGCTTCACACATCTACGCACAGCTGATTGGTTAACATTCATAACATCCCCAGCCTGAAATATTCCCAGTGCATAAACACTTGGTTTAGACACAACTACCTTGACCAGTACATAATATAACTTTGTAATGTTTTACCTGGTGAACTGAAACCTGCACTGGCACTATGCCTTGTACAGCTGGCTGTATGTACAGTTCTGCCTGTATATTTTCACTGTAGGGATGCAAGCTGGCCTACCTATCATTCCGCTGTTATTCTTCTTCCAAAACAATGCACAGATGTTGAGCAGTTTCAATTGTGGAACCAAGGCAGCTGGGGTAGGAAATCAAGCAACTGCAAAGTACTTGCCACAAAAATATTTTAAATATTTCAGTGGCAATGGAAAAGAAGAAACTTCAGCAATGAGCTGATAATTCACTACTGCCTTTTAGGGAAGGAAAGCTCTTATCTTTACCTGGTCTGTCTTCTATGTGAGTCCAGTCCCACACCAACATGGTTGACTCTGAATTGTTCTCTGAATTGGCCTAGCAAGCCAATCAGCTATATCAAACCATTTGAAAGAAACAGAAAAAAAAGGACTGACTACTCAGCTACACCCTAAGTATTGAATCAGGATGTGACAAAGTCTCGCTCTGCTCTGTCAACTCTGCACAGTTTTCCATACTAACATTTTGGGTCTGGTGCCAGCCTAGTGGAGGAGTATCTGACACTGTTATTCATACTCCCTATTAATCAGCCTTCCAGATTTCTCCAAAAATCATTGCTGTGTAAGTCCTGTCCCATTGGCAGGAAAACATAGTGAGGCTACAATGGTATATTGCAGTGGGGGGAATGGGAGAGGTGGGCAGTGTTGGTTGATAAGAAATCCTCAACACTGGCCCTAGACCCCATTAAGTCTCACTGCTCAGGTCAAATGGGCAAGGAAATGTTTCTTGCTCTTGTACTCTATGTTCCTAATATTAAAACTCAGGATAATACATACTTCATTAAATACACTCTCAACCTGTCTGGCCACCTTTAATGATTTCTGCATGAATAAACCCTGGTCCCTCTGTTATGGCACCCCCTTTAGAATTGTGCCCTGGATTTTATATCATCCCTGCGTGCTTCTACTAAAATCACTTCACAATTATCTGCATTAAATATCATTCACCACTTGTCCTCCCATTCCACCACTCTTGTATGTCCTTCTGAAGTCGTGCACTATCCTTCTCATGGTTCACAATATTTCCAAGTTTTGTACCATCTGCAAATTTTGAAATTGTGTCTGGTACACCAAAGTCTGGGTTCTTTATACATCAGGCAGAACAGGGGTGCTAACACCAACAATTGAGGAATTCCACTATAAACCTTCCTCCAGTTTCAAAATCGGGGTGCTGAAACTGCAAAAGGTCGTGAACGAAGCCTAGTACATCACGCAAACCAACCTCCCATCCACTGACTCTGTCTGCACTTTGATTTGATTTATTATTGTCACCTGTATTAGTATACAGTGAAAGGTGTTGTTTCTTGTGCACGACGCAGACAAAGTAGACTACATAGAGAAGGAAAGGAGAGAGTACAGAATGCAGTGTTATAGTCATAGCTAGGGTGTAGAAAAAGCGGGAAGTGTAGACAGAGTCAATGAACTCTCTGCTGCCTCGGAAAAGCAGCCAGCATAATCAAGGACCCCACACACCCCGGACATTCTCTCTTCCACCTTCTTCAATTGGGAAAAAGATACAAAGGTTTGAGATCACGTACCAACCAACTCAAGAACAGCTTCTTCCCTGCTGCCATCAGACTTTTGAATGGACCTGCCTCATATTAAGTTGATCTTTCTCCACACCCTAGCAATGACTGTAACACTACATTCTGCACTCTCTCTCCTTTCCTTCTCCATGAATGGTATGCTTTGCCTGTATAACGTGCAAGAAAAATACTTTTCACGGTCTACTAATACAATAATAAATCAAAACAAATATTCCAATCAACAACATGTCATAGTTTGTAAAAATTAAATGGCATTTTTTCATGTCAAGTGGTAAAATGTCAGCACCACCTGTTGTAGGAGAGCAACTTCAGCACTCCCGGTCCCGTCCCTGGCTCTGATTCACGTGCACCTGGCATCTCCAAGGCAATAAGAAGTCTAACAACACCAGGTTAAAGTCCAGCAGGTTTATTTGGGAGCAAATGCCACTAGCTTTCGGAGCGTGCTGCCCCTTCGTCAGGTGGAGTGGGAGATGTGCTCACAAACAGAGACACAAACTCAATTTACAGAATAATAATTGGAATGCTAATCAGGCTAATCAATGCTAATACAGCTAATCAAGTCTTAAAGGTACAGACAATGTGAGTGGAGAGAGCATTAAGCACAGGTTAAAGAGATGTGTATTGTCTCCAGACAGGACAGCCAGTGAGATTTTGCAAGTCCAGGCAAGCTGTGAGGATTACAGATAGTGTAACATGAACCCAAGATCCCAGTTGAAGCCGTCCTCATGTGTGTGGAACTTGGCTATCAGTTTCTGCTGAGCGACTCTGTGCTGTCATGTGTCGTGAAGGCTGCCTTGGAGAACGCTTACCCGAAGATCAGAGGCTGAATGCCCATGACCGCTGAAGTGCTCCCCAATAGGAAGAGAACAGTCTTGCCTGGTGATTGTCGAGCGGTGTTCATTCATCCGCTGTCGTAGCGTCTGCATGGTCTCCCCAATGTACCATGCCCCGGGACATCTTTTCCTGCAGCCTATCAGGTAGACAACGTTGGCCGAGTTGCAAGAGTACATACCATGTACCTGGTGGATGGTGTTCTCACGTGAGATGATGGCATCGTCGATGATCCGGCACGTCTTGCAGAGGTTGCTGTGGCAGGGTTGATTAGCTGTAAAGACTGCATTCCAATCATTATTCTGTAAATTGAGTTTGTGTCTCTGTATGTCCTGTTTGTGAACACATCTCCCACTCCGAAGACGAAGGGGCAGCGCGCTCCGAAAGCTAGTGGCATTTGCTACCAAATAAACCTGTTGGACTTTAACCTGGTGTTGTGAAACTTCTTACTGTGTTTACCCCAGTCCAACGCCAGCATCTCCACATCATGGTCTCCAAGGCAACACAGTCGCCGATGGTGACTGTCCAATAGAAATTTCTCCGTCCAGGGGCGGGGGTAGAGGGGGGGGAGGCGGAGACATCAGCCAATGAGAGCAGTGCTTCCTTCCGGCTCGGGTCGCCTGAGCGAAGCTCGGAGTGTCCAATAGGAGGGGGCCTTGCGTCTCGGGGGCTTCGTCAACCTTCGGCATTTTCCGGCACGTGCCGACCTTCGGAGAGTTGGAGCCGGGAGCTGTCAACAAGCGGCTCCCTGTGAGTGCCCGACACCAACCGCCGCCACACTCACCCAGCTGCAGCGATGGACATTATCAATCAGGTAAGAAAGAGACACACACTCCCACAAGTTTTCGAGCGGCATTCGGTGAAATAAAGTGACGGCAAGATTGTCCGGAGTCATTTTACCCTTAAACAAAAAAAAGAAAAATTAATGTTTTTTTTTGTGTGCACTTTATTCCGCCAGCTTGTAGCATCTGGTACATTTCGCATCGCCAAAGAGCCTCTGGGGTTTGTGCGCCTCCTCGAGTGGGTAAGTTTTTTTTTGAAAATGTCCCACTTGTGACATTTCAGAAGGGAAAGTGAATTTAAAATATTGCTTTTTGACTTGAGTGACTTATTCATCGTTGGCTGGATTTGGAAGTGGAATACAATGCTGGATGTGTTTTTTTTGTCTCAGAAAGGAACAGTTGGATGGATTTTACTGATTAAGTAGGTGGTTTGTGTGCATGCTGCTCCTTCGAAGTCACTATCCTATTTGTTTCCCAACAAAAATCTGATACAAAGGTTTTCTCCAGAGAACGTGATGCCGCCCCTTTCCCCTTACCAGTTGTTTATACCTTCAGGCAAGGGGCTGTTTTGCATGAATAGCTGTGCAAACTAGTGCGTTTGAAACGTTTTATTTTCTAGCCATGTCTAATTTTTTTTTAAAAAAGGAATAAGATCCAGTTATATATTTGGCAGCGAGTAATTGATGACAAGAAACGTTGGAGTTCGATGATGGGAAGAAGGATGGCGTTAGAGCAGTTCTTGTATCCAAACATATGGCACACATTAAACATTATCATTTGCCAATCGATATACTTGGGTTACCCCATCTTACGACTTGTTTGTCTTTATTAATATTTTGTGTTGTACACACTGACTGAAGAATCAATCGTTTTTGAGAGGCGCACGCTATCCTTTCGCGATTTCCTTTTTCTCTACAAACGTTCAAAGCAATTGTATGGAAGGGAACTTGGAATCTAATTTTGTTGTTTCTAAAATCATATTACCAGAGCGGATTATTTCTTTGTTTATAAAACCCCTGGTAATTTCATTTATGACTGATAAGTTTAAAAAAAATAATTTACCGTAAATTGTTTCCTTTCCAGATGGTAAATATAATTGGCTTAGAAGAAACCCGGAGGGAATGGTGTTTGTTTAGAAGACAGTGAGCAATAGGGTATTTACAGTGTACTTAGCTATCCTTCGAGTTTTTTATGATTTGTACCAAAATATACTAATGCTATTAAAGTGCGATAAGAAACCGGTCGTAGGATTTTGTAATGAAAAAAAAATTGACTGCATTTGTAGACTTCCAAAATGTAGAGGAATAATTGCCACTTTCAGAACTCTATACATATAAATAGCAATTGTTTTATTCTGACGAAAATTGAATAACTTAAAAAAACAAAGTTCATTAAGCTTCTTTAATTGGTGCGTGAATAATGTATGTGTTTATTATTTGTGGTGGTATCTTCTGGTCATGTAGTGCTGTATCACTAATGCTAGTAATTGAGGTAGGATCTGCAGTTCAGACAAGACCTGAATTTACTACTTAACTTCTAAATCTAATTTACTTGACACAAATAATAAAATGTAATTATATGTTAAGTCTGTTTTCTATGATTAATCCTTTCTAAGTGGTGTTTCAGAATGGCTATTAATGGCAATATTATGGGTAACATATTAAAGCCATTTTATGTTGTTATTCATCTTAAAGGATTTGTAAAAAAAAAACATTATTTCTGATCACAGTTTTCCAAACAGAACAATAAATATATGTTTTAAAATTGACATTGACCATACATATTTTTTCTTTATTTAGTACTTAGCCTCCTGTTATTTTGAATCACACATTTTGTCAGCAAATTGATTCATTAGCTAAAGCCAATTGTGAAATCTTCGCCCATAATCCTGTGAAATAAGCATATAATAATACACAATTGAATTTTAGATACAAGATACAAGATCAGTATCACTATTGTGAAGTATCCTACAAGATGTTTTATCATGTTTATACACAAATGACAATACAATCTCTTGATTGACAACAAAATAAAATATTGCACTATTGATTCATGCTTAGCACACAATATACATTTTTGAAAACGACAATGTGAATATTTGTACTGCATCACCAACGAATCTGGAAAGTGAAATATTCCAGCAGCTGAATTTGAGATGGGAATAATTCTTTAAAGATACACAAATAAGTACAAAGTAAGTTCCCTGGTAGATGAAAAAAATGCTTGTTTGTTTAATAACTAAAATTTTTGAAGTTTTAACTGCACATCTATTTGGAACTCAAAAGCAAAATGTGATGGAAGCTAGACATCTGAAATAAAAAAACATAAAATGCTGGAAAGATTCAGCAGGTCTGGCAGCATCTGTGGAGTGAGAAGCAGTATTAACTTTTCAGGTCATTGACTTTTCATCCAGTGACCTTTCTGATAAAAGGTTATTGACTTTCAGGGTAATGTCCTAGAATCAACCCCCTCCAGCTGCTTCATCCATGATCTTCCTTCAATCATAAGATCAGAAGTAGGTATGTTCGCTGATGACTGACAACATTCAGTGTCATTCGTGACTCTTCAAATACTGAATCAATCCAAGTCCAAAAGTAGCAAGACCTGGACAATATCCAGGCTTGGGATGACAAGTGGTGAGTAAAATCTGTGTCACACAAGTGCCAGGCAATGACCATCTCCAATAAGAGGGAATCTAACCATCATCCCATGACATTCAATGGCATTACCATCGCTGAAGTCCCCACTATTAACATCATGGGAGTTCCATTAACCAGAAACTGAACTGGACCAGCTATATAAATACTCTGGCTATAAGAACAGGTCAGAAGCTAGGAATCCTGCTGTGAGTAACTCATCTAACTGATCAAAGCCTGTCCATCTACAAGGCACAGGTCAGGAGTGTGATGGAAAACTTGCCTGGATGGATGTAACAGTCTTGCCTGGTGATTGTCGAGCGGTGTTCATCACCAGGCAAGACTGTTCTCTTCCTGTTGGGGAGCACTTCAGCGGTCATGGGCATTCGGCCTCTGATATTCGGGTAAGCGTTCTCCAAGGCGGCCTTCACGAAACACGACGGCGCAGAGTCGCTGAGCAGAAACTGATAGCCAAGTTCCGCACACATGAGGACGGCCTCAACCGGGATATTGGGTTCATGTCACACTATCTGTAATCCCCACAGCTTGCCTGGACTTGCAGAGTCTCACTGGCTGTCCTGTCTGGAGACAATACACATCTCTTTAACCTGTCTTAATGCTCTCTCCACTCACATTGTTTGTACCTTTAAGACTTGATTAGCTGTAAGTATTCGCATTCCAACCATTATTCTGTAAATTGAGTTTGTGTCTTTATATGCCCTGTTTGTGAACAGAATTCCCACTCACCTGAAGAAGGAGCTTAAGGCTCCGAAAGCTTGTGGCTTTTGCTACCCAATAAACGTGTTGGACTTTAGCCTGGTGTTGTTAAACTTCTTACTGTGTTTACCCCAGTCCAACGCCAGCATCCCCACATCATGAATGTAACTGTAACAGCATTCAAGAAGCTCAACACCATCCAGGACAAAGCAGCCTCAATGTTTGGCATCCTATCTGTAAACATTCACTCCCTCCACCACCAACGCACAGTAGCAGCAGTATGTACCATCTACAAGATGCACCGCGGGATCTTATCAAAGCTCCTTCGGTAACATCTTCCAAACCATAACCGTTATCATCTGGAAGGGCAAGGGCAGCAGATACATGGGAATACCGTACTTTGGTTTTCTTCTCCAAGCCACTTATCACTCTGACTTGGAAATATATTGCTGTCCCTTCACTGTCGGGTCAAAATCCTGGATCTCCCTCCTTAACAGCACTTTGGGTGTACCTAGACTGTGTGGATTACAGCGGTTCAAGAAGGCAGCTCATCACCACTAGCTCAAGGTCAATTAGGGATGGATAATTAAAAAACCCTGAAGTGTTAAATTTGTTGCTTTCCACAGATGCTGCCAGACCTGCTGAGTATTTCTAGCATTTTCTGATTTTATATCAGGATCTCAAATTATGTTTGCTTTATTTGGCTGACCCTTTTCATGTTCACCTACAGTGCTAGCTGTTCTGTCTTTGAGACAGGAAAAATTGATCATGTTGAATTCACTCCGCCTGAATAATTCCCCCCGGTTGCTAATCACAGAACAGGATTGAGTCCAGATCCTATTCATTCAGCTAGAGGAGGTATGTGGTGGACAATGACAGAGGGGATAGCTGAGTTAAAGAGAAAAGAAATCAGAAAATTCCAAAGCATTACCTTTTTCAGATATCATTATCACGGCCACATTTTTAGCAATGACACCTATGAAAAAACTGCTCAATGATACCCTTTCCAGTGAATATTCAAAGATGAGTCATCCACGCAGTAAAACTTTAAATTGATTAATTTACTGGACATCAGCAGGTGATTAGCGTAAGAATTGCATAGTGAATACATAACAATTGGCAAGGTTTAAGTTCACATGGGAAATTCATATTTAGTTGTAGTTAACAGGTTGTGTACTGAAATGGGCTATATACTCCTTGTACTTGTTACAAGTAAGCAATTTTCACATATCTACTCACCCCACATACTTACCATAATGTTCTTCCCATATGATAAAAGCTTCTAAGCATATTTGATTTGAAATATTAAGTAATGCATTATATTTCTGAGTTTTGTTGCTTTTATATCAAGGAAATTATATGGAGCTTTAGAGGTTGTTGTCCCCAATTTCCTTCAACAGCTTTGATTTTAACTTGCTGCTGTTTAGTTGCTGTTCATATTATTTAGTAATGCTTGGCATTGCATGGAGATGCACAATTTTAATCCCAATATTCAAAGGTTTCAAGAATAAAAGAATAGAACATAAGGAAACAATCCAACTAGAAGTGTGGAAGAACAGATAAAGATAAATGCTTTAAAAAATCGATTGATATGGTCTCAGAGAATTGTGGTTTTATAGCTAAAACATTTATCACAGCAACCCATTGCCATTACTTGATTATGAATACCTTTGGGTGAATTATGCTTTTAAAATATACTCAATAGCTTCAAATATACTGTTGTTGATATTAAAAAGGAATGCATTTCATTTCCTTTGCCATTTTAACAGAAAATTGGGTCTATATTCTCTGGAGTTTGGAAGAAAAACTTTATCATTAGGAAAGGCAAGGGCAGCAGATACATGAGAACATCTAACCTCGATTTTCTTCTCTAAGCCACTTACCACCCTGAGAGGTAGTCTCATTGAAACATACAAGATTCTGGATGGCCTTGGCAGGATGGTATCTGAGAAGTTATTTCCACTGGCTGAGGAATCTAGAATGCAGGCATATACTCAGGATAAGGGGTCGACCATTTAGGACTGAGCTGAGGGGAAATTTCTTCACTTAAAGTGTTGTGAATCTTTGGAATTCTTGACCCCAGTGGGTTGTGGTTGATTATAGTTTAGGTTGGGATAGAGAAGCTTTTGGTCTCAAAATTAATGAGTCAATAGCAAATGGAGACAAATGGGGTATGATTTGGTGGCGATTACTGAAACATGGTTACAAGAAGACCACATCTGGGAATTGAATACAAAAGGGTACTCAGTATTTCAGAAGGATAGACAGAAAGGAAAAAGGAGGTGGTGTAGCTTTGCAAGTGAAGGAAGGGATCAGCGCTGTATTGAGAAATGATATAAGCACTGGAGATCAAAATGTGGAATCAGTCTAGGTAGAAATAAGAAATAGCAAAGGAAAGAAGTACCTGGTGGGGGTAATCTATAGGTCCTCAAACAGTAGCTCTGCAGTGGGGTACAGTATAAACCAGGAAATACTGGGGGCTTTGAAGAAAGGTACAGCATTAATCATGGATGATTTTAATATGCACATATACTGGATTAATCAAATTGGCAAGGGTAGCCTCGAGGGAAAGTTAATTGGATTTATTAAGAGATTGTTCCTTGGAGCAGTATGTTGTGGAACCAACCAGAGAGCAGGCTGTTCTGGATTTGGTATTGTGTAATGAGCAGGGATTAATTAATTACCTCATAGTTAAGGATCCTCTAGGAAAGAGTGATCATAGTATGTAGAATTCGAAGTTCTGTTTGATGAGGGCAAGAAACTGGAGTGCAACATTCGCATTCTGGAGTTTAACAAACGTAATTATGTAGGCATGAGAACACACTTGGTCTGAGTGGACTGGGCAGGAAGGCTAAAAGATAAGACAGTTGATGAGCAGTGGCTGTTTCAGGAGCTATTCAATTTTGATTTGATTTATTATTGTCACATGTATTAACATACAGTGAAAAGTATTGTTTTTTGCGTGCTATACAGACAAAACATATCGTTCATAGAGAAGGAAATGAGAGAGTGCAGAATGTAGTGTTACAGTCATAGCTAGGGTGTAGTGAAAGATCAACTTAATGCAAGGTAATTCCATTCAAAAATCTGACAGCAGCAGGGAAGAAGCTATTCTTGAGTTGGTTGGCACGTGACCTCAGACTTTTGTATTTTTTTCCCGAAGGAAGAAGGCGGAAGAGAAAATGTCCAGGGTGCGTGGGGTCCTTAATTATGCTGGCTGCTTTGCCGAGGCAGTGGGAAGTGTAGATAGAGTCAATGGATGGGAGGCTGGTTTGCGTGATGGATTGGGCTACATTCACGACCTTTTGTAGTTCCTTGCGGTCTTGGGTAGAGCAGGAGCCATACCAAGCTGTGATACAAACAGAAAGAATGCTTTCTATTCCTCCCAACTAAAATGTATACCAGAGAACAAGAAAGATTATAAGAGAGGGAAGAATCCATTGCTAAACAAGGAAATTAAAGATAGCATAAAGACAAAAATTAAGGCATACCATATTGCAAAGGCCAGTGGCAGGCTGAAAGATTGGGAACTTTTAAAGATCAACATCAAAGGGTTACTAAAAATGTAATAAAAAGAGCAAAGGTAAATTATGAAAGAAAGCTAGCAAAAAACATAAGAAAGGATAGCAAAAGCTTCTAAGTATATAAAAGGGGAGAGTGTAGCTAAAGTGAATGTTGGTCCCTTGGAGGATGAGACTGGGGAGTTAATAATGGGGAACACAGAAACGGTGGAGACGTTAAATCAATATTTTGCCTCAGTTTTTATAGTGGAAGACACAAGCACCATCCCAATAATAACAGGTGATGCAGAGGAAATAGAAAGGGAGGAACAATCAACATCACTAGGGAAATAGTACTCCACAAGCTATTGCGATTGAAGGCAGACAAGTCCCCAAGGCCTACATTCAAGGATATTAAAGGAAGTGACAGCTGAGATGGTGGATCGATTGGTTACAGTATTCCAAAATTCCCTGCATGTGGGAAAAGTTCTAGTGGATTGGAAAAATGTTCATGTAACACCCTTATTCAAAAAGGGAAGGAGGCAGAAAGTAGGAAACTATAGACCAATTAGTTTAACATCAATTATTGGGAAATTGTTAAAATCCATTATTAAGGAAATAATAACAGGACATTTGGAAAGCTAAAACGCAATCCATCAGAGTCCGCATAGTTTTATGAAGGGCAAATTGTGTTTGACTAATTTGTTAGAGTTCTTTGAAGATGTAACAAGCCAAGTGGATAATGGGGATCCTGTGATGTCGTATATCTGGACTTCAGGAAGGTGTTTGATAAGGTGTCGCACAGAAGGTTAATACACAAGGTAAGATCACATGAGATGAGGGGTAATTTATTATTGGCTTGGAAAGAAGACTGAGTAACTGACAGAAAGAAGAGAGTCAGCATAAATGGGTCTTTTTTGATTGGCAAGATGTAATTAATGGGGTGCCATAGGGTTTAGTCCTCATGCTTCAACTGTTACAATCTGTATTAATGGCTTGGATACATGGATAAAAAGTACTCCAGCTAAATTTGCAGATGACGCTAAAATAGATGGGATAGTAAGTTGCGAAGAGGAAATACAACATTTACAAATGGATATAGATAGGTTAGGTGAATGGGCCAAATTGTGGCAGATGGAGTTTAACGTGGATAAGTGTGAGGTTATTCGTTTTGCTCAAAAAAATGGAAAGGCAACTTATTATCTAAATAGAGAGAAACTTTGGGGTGCTTTGGTGGAGGGGGATCTGGGTGTCTTTGTGCATGAATCACAGAAAACTGGTATGCAGGTACAGCAGGTAATAAGAAAAAGAAATGGAATGTTGGCATTTATAGCTAAAGGAATGGAGTGTAAAAGTAAGGATGTGTTGCTGCAGCTATACAAGGCATTGGTGAGACTGCACTGGGAGTGCTGCGTACAGTTTTGGTTCCCTTATTTGAGACAGGGTGAAGTGGCATTAGAGGCAGTTCAGAGGAGGTTCACTAGATTGATTCCAGAGATGAGGAGTTTGTCTTACGAAGAGAGATTGAGCAGTTTTGGCCTATATTCTCCAGAGTTTTGAAGAATGAGAGGAGTTCTAACTGATGTATATAAGATGATAAAAGGTATTGACAAAGTAAATGTAGAGTGGATGCTTCCACTTGTGGCAATACAGAACAAGTGGGTCATAGTTTTAGAATAAGGGGAAGCAGATTTAAAACCGAGATGAGGAGAAACTGTTTCTCTTAAAAGGTTGTGAATCTGTGAAATTCATTACCCCAGAGCGCGGCCGATGCTGGGACATTGAGTAACTTTAAGGAGGAGATAGACAGATTTTTAATTAGTAATAGATTGAAGGGTTATGGAGAATGGGCAGGAAAATGGATTTGAGGTTGAGGTGAGATCGGCTATGATTGTATTGAATAGTGGCACAGGCTCAAGGGACTGAATTGCCTACTCCTGCTCCTATGTTCTTATGCTCTTATGCCTTTCAAGGGGTATGGGGAGTGGGTGGGGAAGTGGAGTTGAAGCCCAAGATCAGCCATGATCATGTTAAATGAAAGAGCTCAATAGGCTGTACTGTCTACTCATGCTCCTGTTGTTTTTGTTCTTGTGAGTAGAGATATTAACCCATTTAAAATAAACAAGTTAATATCTGCAATAAAATAGTGAACAGAAAAGAAACATGTGAGTGCAGTCATTCATTTATAATGTTAACAATAACTTCTAGCAATGATACAATGTATTTACATTTATTTTCCTAATGACTTATATATATTCCATTACAGTAATGATACAAAGGAACTTATAATGGGTTTTTCAAAGAATAATAAATATATTTTTCTTGTAAAATGACTAGATGTGACACATGCAATGTCATCATTCTTGTGTTGTTCGGTTGGGCCACAAGCTGTGAAATAGATCAATCTAGTGGCTTGTATACACGAACCTAGATCTTTTGCTCATTTGTAACAGAAATGCAGCATGGTAAAAATTCTGGCAGTGCAAAGGTGTGCCCTAATTCTCTTTAGGCTTGCAGGCTCAAAGTTATTTAAATAATTTGGGGAAACATGTTGGTATATGGCACCTGGATGTGGCAGGATCTTGTCAGAGTGCAGAATAAGTGTTGATCTCTGGAGCCACTGAAGAAAAGTAGAATTTTCAAAAAATCCAAATCCAGTTTACTATTAAAACTTTGTTCAATAATTTAACTATTTTAAGAACAAGTACATAATCAAGGACGATCCAAAATAAGTCCCTTTTTTCAGTGGAGTCCATATTTTTTGGTTGTTTGTAAATTAAGTTATGAATATGAATGAAACTTAAATTTAACTTCATATGAGACTGATCTTTTGGGGTAGTTTAACCATTGTGCTTGGTCAGTTCAAACCCCTTTCAAAAGGATTTGTAATTGAAATTTTCCAATCATTGCCCATACTAACTGAGGCAAAGTTTGCACTAACATTACTAAGGCACATTAGCAGATTGGGCAGACCAAATACAGCTATAGTTTAATGGCGTATAAATGTGCTTTAAAAGAAAAAAAACAAGAATGGGAATATCTAACAAATGAAAAGACACTGAAGCATAGAGCGACCTAGAAGCTCATGTACATAATTCACTGAAAGGCCAAATGCAGGTTGACACAACTACAAGAAAAGGCTTTGGGTTTTATAAATAGGGTATTGACCACAAGAGTGACAATGTACTGATGAATTTATATAAAACATTATTTGGGCCACAATTTTAGTATTATACCATTATAGGAAGGACATTAAAGTGTTTGTGAATTTGCACTGGGGAATCAATAGAATGAAAAGATTAAGTGAGTGGACAAAGGTCTGGCAGATGGAGTACAATGTTGGCAAATGTGAGGTCATCCATTTTGGTAGGAATAACAGCAAAATGGACTATTATTTAAATGGTAAAAAATTGCAGCATGCTGCTGTGCAGAGGGACTTGGGCGTCCTTGTGCATGAATCACAAAAAGTTGGTTTGCAGGTGCAGCAAGTAATTAAGAAGGCAAATGGAATTTTATCCTTCATTGCTAGAGTGATGGAGTTTAAAAACAGGGAGGTTATGTTGCAGCTGTATAAGGTGCTGGTGGGGCCACACTTGGAGTATTGTGCAGTTTTGGTCTCCTTACTTGAGAAAGGATATACTGGCACTGGAGGAGGGGCACAGTAAGAAGTCTCACAACACCAGGTTAAAGTCCAACAGGTTTATTTGGTAGCAAATACCATAAGCTTTCGGAGCAATGCTCCTTCGTCAGATGGAGTGGTCTCTGTTCTCAAACAGGGCACAGACACAGAAATCAAATTACAGAATACTGATTAGAATGCAAATCTCTACAGCCAGCCAGGTCTTAAATGCACAGACAATGTGGGTGGAGGGAGCATTCAACACAGGTTAAAGAGATGTGTATTGTCTCCAGACAGTACAGCTTGTGAAATTGTGCAAGTCCAGGACTCAAGCTGCGGGGGTTACTGATAATGTGACATAAATCCAACATCCCGGTTTAGACCGTCCTCATGTGTGCGAAACTTGGCTATCAGTTTCTGCTCAGCGACTCTGCGCTGTCGTGTGTCGTGAAGGCCGCCTTGGAGAACGCTTACCTGAAGATCAGAGGCTGAATGCCTGTGACTGCTGAAGTGCTCCCCCACAGGAAGAGAACAGTCTTGCCTGGTGATTGTCGAGCGGTGTTCATTCATCCATTGTCGTAGCGTCTGCATGGTTTCCCCAATGTACCATGCCTCGGGACATCCTTTCTTGCAGCGTATCAGGTAGACAACGTTGGCCGAGTTGCAAGAGTAGGTACCGTGTACTGGAGGAGGGGGGCAGAGGAGATTCACTAGGTTGATTCCAGACTTGAGAGGTTGACTTATGAGGAAAGACTAAGTAGAGTGGGACTATATTCATTGGAATTTAGAAGAATGAGGGGGGTCTTATGGAAACATATAAAATTATGAAGGGAATAGATAAGATAGAAGCAGGGAGGCTGTTTCTACTGGCAGGTGAAAACAGAACCGGGGGCATAGCCTCAAAAGCAGATTCAGGACTGAGTTGAGGAGGAAGGGTTGTTAATCTGTGAAATTCCCTGCACATGGAGCAGTTGAGGCTATCTCGTTGAATGTTTTTAAGGCAAAGGTAGATACATTTTTGAACAGTAAAGGAATTAAGGGTTATGGTGAGCGAGGGGGTAGGTGGAGCTGAGTCCATGAAAAGATCAGCCATGATCTTATTGAATGGCGGAGCAGGCTCGAGTGACCAAATGGCTTACTCCTACTCCTAGTTCTTATGTTCTCATGTTCTTATGCTGAGGATGCAAAACTGTATTATTAAAAGAGATTCAGAGGTGTCAAATGAGGCACTGGTTCGCCTCATCTTTTATGCCTGAGTGGGGAGTTGACAGAGCCATGGGTGGCTCCCTGCAGATTGCACAATCTTCACTCAGTAACAAATTTCTCTAGTTGGGGCCGACTACTCAACTGTTCCAACCCGCCGCCTGTCCCTCCTTCCAGGTGTCATTGTCACCTCCCCCTCTCTCCAGCTGCTGTTATTACCTCTTGCGATGCAAGCTTCTAGCGCCCAGCTAACGGAATTGAGTGTGTGGGTGGTGATTGTTAATGAGTCTCAAATGAGGTTGGAATAGCAGTCTTACAGGAAGTTAATTCATCAGTTCCATATATATTAAACAGAGTTCACATTCTGTCTTTTCACATAGATTATTTAACCCCGATATCACCTCAGTAGCAGAATATAGGAAAATAACCTGCGTTATTTTAGCTTATGCGGAATGAAACTTTATTGCAACACATGTTATTGGAGTTCTAGGATGGAGCTACTTCACATAAATATAATAGATACTCAATGAAACTTCAGAAATTTGAAAAAACTTGCCACTGATTTATAATCCTCACTGAACTTTAGGGAAGTTAGAGCAGCAAGACTTTGCAAAACAGTATGGTCATTTTTTAACAAAATAGAAAACAATGCTGAATAATGCAATGATGAATAACAAAAGGTCATATACAGTTTATAATGGTGGTAATGGGATTCTACAGGATGTGCCTATTGTCATAGTAACATGCTGGCTTCAGTAGGCATTTTAACTGTGTTGCTCAGCTGTGAAAAATGCCACCAGGAGAGAATTGAGATACCAGAACTATTTCGCTTGGAGAAGAAAATCATAAGTGAAGATTTAATAGGGTTTTGGAAGATTATGAAGTGGTTTGTTGAATTGAACAGGGAAATTATATCCTCTAGTTAGGAAGTTGGTGGTGAGGGGGTCATCAATTTAAAACTGTCACTTAGAGCAAGGTAAGAAGTTACAGAAAATTCCTTTATGCAAAGAGGCATTGTAGAATTGAAGCCTTTGTCATTGGGAGCTGTTGAAGCAGAGATCATTGCATTTATTTAGGAAAGTGGGAAAACATTTGAAGCAGAGGAGGACATGAGGCTGAGGAGTTAGAATAAAATATTTGGAAAAATTTGGAATACTCTGCAGTTGGCACAAGCACAATGAGCCAAATGGGCTCCTTCTGTGCAGTGAACATATATGATTTATGGCACAAACAACTGCAACCACAACATTTTATGTAATCTTGTCAGTCATCTCTAATTGTAGTGCACCCATCCAGATATAGGCTCTCTATAATACACTTCCCATGGAAAATAATGGAGTAACATGGATGACTAGGGAGCCAGCAGAATGTTTCCAAAGAATATATATTCGACCTGAGCTATGCTGGAAAAACTGTGGAAAGTCCAAGCCACCACATTGAAAGCCTGAAGTTGGTGCACTTTATGAACATTAAAACTTCATTAATCCTCAACTGCTGGGACAGTTTTGGCGACATAGTGGAGCAAGTGAAAAGTGGGCCTGTGTGATCCACTTTTGAACTGACCATGTGTAAAGCACATTGTTGATATTGAGCTGGTCAGCAAATAGGAGGATGATAGTTGGGGGCCACTGCGCACGCACAGAGGCCCGCTGGTTTCAGCCTCTTGGGCGGGAATAGGCCCCGCTCCCCTGAAATCCAATGATATTCATGATGGCGGCCTCTGCAATGCACAGTGTGGAAGATTCTCGTGTGAACTCCCACTGAAAAAAACAGCATGAATTGCTGCAGTTTCCCCACAAATTCAACACTTAGAATTTTTTGGGGGGAGAATTCTGGCCTATTTGTGTATTTTTTGGATGCTGTGCTTATATCTCATTGTCAGTTCAGTTGTTAGTAAGCAGTAGCAGTTTATGATAACCATTACATTCAGTAACAATGCAACATTTCTATTGATTGAAAATAATAAATTGACTAATAATTTTTGTCTAAGACTGTCAAAGAAATGGTTTGCTGTATTAGAAAAAAGACTCATTAAAATAACCAAATAAAATTACCCATTTTTGAATATTTAATTGGTTGCAAAAGATTATTTATTATATGTCTTTCTGTGATGAGCAATGGCTTTGTAGCATAATTTAACTTGTTAAAACCATATGGGAGAACATTTTCAAATGTCAAATGCATTAAGTTTGAAGCTCTTAACACTGTTTATTCAACAATTTAAAACTGACTTCATATTGGTAACAGTTATGATTTTATTTAAGCATTAGTGAGACTCATATACTACGGTATTCCAACAACAGATTACTAAAAGCAATTGAGAATTACCAGTTATTGCCCCTGGGATAAAAGGTGTGGTTCATTCCCAATCCCCTCTGCTCATATATTTGCCTACACCTGCCTGGTGCTCATCGTGGCCCTTCTACACTGAGAATAATCCAAAACTTCTATGAAACACTCAAAATTGGGAATTGCCATGAAACCTTTCCAATTGTAGGCACAGCAAGTTCTGTGGTCAAACACAGGGCTCAGATTTCACTCTTTTAAGCTTTACCACAAGCTATTCTGTATTTTGTTTCTATGGAGATGACTCCGCTGTAATGATGCACTTTCACAGACTTCATTTATGAACACACAGAATAAGAAAACAGCAGCCATATGGCTACACCTAGTCCCCTATATGTCACCTGCCTAAGAGGTGACTCCACCCCAAGGGTGATTACCCACCCCAATTGGTTACCCAAGCTAAATGATTTGCTGTGTTGCCCTTAAATGACACAATCACCACACCGACCCAAGAACTTGGAGATAACAAGCATTCTCATTGTAAATAAAATCTGGGTTTTCACATTCTTTTCCCTAACTTTAACAGATATAAAATACAAGTAAAGTAATAAATTCACAGACTATATTAAGCTGCAATCTGCTAAAGCATAATGTTGATAATTAGTAAAAGGGAATTTATAAATGATTGTATTTCAACAAATATCAAAAGTTCTCAGAGCTTTCCTGCAGACAGGAGAAATAAAAGATTATGCAATAGTAATGAGATTTTACCATAACAAGGGCAGTTCTGATTCTGCATTATCCTGAGAGTCCAAGAGCTGTAAATTTTGCAGACAATTAATTATTGTACCAAAAAGTTTAAGGTCATTTAACTCTTGAATATCTAATCCCTCAAAGTACCTTCATAAACCCATGTTCTTACATTAACAATGAACATGCTCGTTTTGAAGATGATATTTAGGGCTGGATTCTCCGACCTCGCCTGCAGCTGCGATTCTCTGGTCCCACTGCAGTGAATGGAGAGTTGGCTGAGCACCAAATTCTGATAGAGTCATACAGTGCAGAAGAGGCCCTTTGGCCCATTGAGTCTGCACCGACATGTGAGAAACACCTGAGCCCCCACCTAAACCCATTTACCAGCACTTAGAAATCATAGAAACCCAACAGTGCAGAAGGAGGCCATTCGGCCCATCGAGTCTGCACCGACCACAATCCCACCCAGGCCCTATCCCCACATATTTACCTGCTAATCCCTCTAACCTACGCATCTCAGGACTCTAAGGGGCAATTTTTAACCTGGCCAATCAACCTAACCCGCACATCTTTGGACTGTGGGAGGAAACCGGAGCACCCGGAGGAAACCCACGCAGACACGAGGAGAATGTGCAAACTCCACACAGACAGTGACCCGAGCCGGGAATCGAACCCAGGACCCTGGAGCTGTGAAGCAGCAGTGCTAACCACTGTGCTACCGTGCCGCCCATAGTCTTCAATGTTATGACGAGCCAAGTGCTTATCCAGGTACTTTTCAAAGGACGTGAGGCAACTTGCCATTACTACCTTCCCAGGCAGTACATTCCAGACCGTCACCAACCTCTGGGTAAAATTCTCCATTCTTACTGGCAGTGGCTGTGTGGTGTGAATGGCTGGAGAATTCTGGCCTTAGTCTTTTTGTACATGGGGAGGCAGAAAAAAATGACTACATCTACAGTCATTTATAATTAGCATTATGTTTGGTTTGGTAAAACTAGTAATCACTACAATCCTGGTTCATTTAGAAAGTTATAGGTAACTGTTAATAGATCAAACATGCTGCATATATGAATCTTGAGATTGACGAATAGTCTTATCTTTTTCCATATTCTGTACTATAATGGATTCATGTTGTTGAAGCAAGTTTAGTCATGCATTAGTTGCAATTGTCCAATCAGCATTATCCTCTGATTTTCGTTTGGTGTCATGTTGAGGTTTCAGTTGTGCTTTGATGGATTCATGACAGCAGATTTTGGATATTTATTTTCAGACCAGATTTTCTGCAAGTTCATTAACTTTTTCCCTAGTTAATGAATGATTCATTGGTAAGTGTTTTGTTGTCTATTTATAGCAGTAGCTTCATATCACTTTTAAAGTTCAATTGTGTTTTCTAGTCTGTCTTACATTCCTGTCATTTAGTTAAGCTTCTATAGCATGAATGATAACTTTCATTCACTGCACATTCTATATTCATGTAG
This sequence comes from Mustelus asterias, assembly GCF_964213995.1. NCBI lineage: Eukaryota > Metazoa > Chordata > Chondrichthyes > Carcharhiniformes > Triakidae > Mustelus > Mustelus asterias. Next base: position 122,985,799 of record NC_135803.1, on the reverse strand, counting down.
AACTTCATTATTGAGATCATTTGTGAATTGTTACCTAGAAATGCAATCTTGATTTTCTTAACAAGTGATGTCTTGGTTCAGAATTCCTGACAGAGGAGTGTGCTTGTGAGAAAAATGTTTCCCTTTACTGTGAGCTTCTCATTAAAGTTCTGAAAAAGCCAGACATGGGAAGAGTTTTATGGAGCCCATAAGGGTGAGAAATGATGTAAACCAGCACTTTAAATATTAATTGTAATCGTGTGGGAAACGGAAAAAAGCAGGAAAACAGAAGTGGTGTACATTTCCTGTTATCCTTCCAAAACAAGCTGTTTACAAAACCCTTCTCATAAAACGTACAATTGTACCATAGACTTCATGCCAAAATGTGGGTTCCGATCCTGTACTTGCCCACAGTGGGGCTGATTTAGCTATTTTTCCAGAAGTTGTTTCCTAATTGGCTGCCTGTAGGATGGCAGGTAAGGTGTTGATGCTGTCAGCCCAATCAGAGGATTAGCAGCGTTAGAACCTCAGCACCCCCACCGAGAATAGTGGTCACTACTGAGGCAGTTAGGAGAACATAAAGATGAAGAGATAGATTAAATATTAAAGATCAAAGGGGTCACATTAGCAGCCTTGCCTGCAGCTCTCTCTTTGGGCCATGGATTCTTCAGCTCCGATGTTCTCCTGGGCTGCTGCAGAGAGGCCACCTCCATGAAGGTGGTGGCCACCCACTATGTGAGGGACTGCTCCACTGCTGATAGAATGACCAGAGGAAAGGACCTGAAGTGGGGTGTTAAATATGTAATAAAACCAGAAAGTGCTGGAAAAGCTCAGCAGGTCTAACAGCATCAGCGGAGCGTGAAACAGAGTTAATGGGTGGAATTTTCCTTTTATTTGATTAAGTGTCAACTCAGTCAGGAAAAGTGGTGCAGCCTGCTTTCATCACCATATTCTTTCTCACGTGGTGCCATGACATCATGCTGGAATGAGCCCGCCCTGCTAGCAACATTGGTATTCAAGAGATCAGGGCTTCCTTTAAAAAAGATGCCCCGATCTAAAGAAAAATTAAAAATAAGAAAAAGATTTCCTGCACAGACATGGGAAACCTCCAGGGGATCCTCCCACCCATTCATGGACATGGGGAAGCCATCTATGGGGGGTTTCCATTGTGGCTGGTACTGCTTAAACTTCAGACAATACAACACTCACGAAACCAGTGTCGCAGTTTAAAGACATAACTTTTATTTAGACCAGCAGCCGCTAGGAGAAACCATCAAAGGGTCAGGGCAGCTCTGAGATTGAGCAGCTAAACATCTCCAATGAAAATCTGGCATTTACAATTCAAAACAGATCAATTATAGGTTTTCTATCAATTAGTCTCGCCTTTCATTAGCTTTAAATCAATCATCTTCAATATACATAAATCAACAATAATACCTGTCATATACCTTAACCAATTGCATCTTACCCTCTGGCATAATAGCATTTTATTAGTCTATAGAATCCAGAAGCTAACTCCTGTCTTGGCTGACCCCACATCTCATGTCACCTAGTAACCTCAGACGCTAGCCCAAAGTTCAAATGAACGTTCCCATAGTTCCCCTATAGGTCACTGCCAAATCAGATTTACACATGACTCCATGTCTGGGCATGTATCCACCTTATCTGGACAGTGAATAAACCCGATTCATGAAATACGATTAAGTGTTCTAAATCATCCAGGACAAAGCAGCCCGCTTGATTGGCACCACGCCTACAAACATCCACTCACTCCACCACTGACGCTCAGTAGCAGCAGTGTGTACTATCTACAAGATGCACTGCAGCAATTCACCAAAGATCCTTAGACAGCACCTTGCAAACCCACGACCACTTCCATCTAGAAGGACAAGGGCAGCAGATGCATGGGAGCACCACCACCTGCAAGTTCCCCTCCAAGCCACTCACCATCCTGACTTGGAAATATATCGTAAGAAGTCTCACAACACCAGGTTAAAGTCCAACAGGTTTATTTGGTAGCAAATACCATAAGCTTTCGAAGCGCTGCTCCTTCGTCAGATGGAGTGGAAATGTGCTCTCAAACAGTGCACAGACACAGAAATCAAGTTACAGAATACTAATTAGAATGCGAATCCCTACAGCCAGCCAGGTCTTAAAGGTACAGACAATGTGGGTGGAGGGAGCATCAAACACAGGTCAAAGAGATGTGTATTGTCTCCAGACAGAACAGCTAGTGAGATTCTGCAAGTCCAGGGGGCAAGCTGTGGGGGTTACTGATAATGTGACATTATCAGTATTATCAGTATGTTAAGGCCTTGAGCATATGCAAGATTTATCAGTAGAGTTTTGGATGGAGAGAATTTTTTCTGTATTCATTTGTGGGACATGGGTGTCGCTGGCTGGCCAGCATTTATTGCCCATCCCTAGTTGCCCCTGAGAAGGTGGTGGTGAGCTGCCTTCTTAAATCGCTGTAATTATCAGTAACCCCCACAGCTTGCCCCCTGGACTTGCAGAATCTCACTAGCTGTTCTGTCTGGAGACAATACACATCTCTTTGACCTGTGTTTGATGCTCCCTCCACCCACATTGTCTGTACCTTTAAGACCTGGCTGGCTGTAGGGATTCGCATTCTAATTAGTATTCTGTAACTTGATTTCTGTGTCTGTGCACTGTTTGAGAGCACATTTCCACTCCATCTGACGAAGGAGCAGCGCTCCGAAAGCTTATGGTATTTGCTACCAAATAAACCTGTTGGACTTTAACCTGGTGTTGTGAGACTTCTTACTGTGTTCACCCCAGTCCAACGTCGGCATCTCCACATCGTGGAAATATATCGCCATTCCTCCTCAGTCACTGGGTCAAAATCCTGGAATTCCCTCCCTAACGGCATTGTGGGTCAAGCCACACACATGGACTACAGCGATTTAAAAAGGCAGCTCACCACCACCTTCTCAGGAGCAACTAGGGATGGGCAATAAATGCTGGCCAGCCAGCGACACCCATGTCCCACAAATGAATACAGAAAAAAATTCTCTCCATCCAAAACTCTACTGATAAATCTTGCATATTCTCAAGGCCTTAACATTTTCTTAGAATATGGCTTTGCCCTAATGCCATTTACCATGATACTTCACAGCTAAAATGAACAATATACCTTAAAAATATATTAATACATTCAAAATATCAGCATATGTTTTAAAATCATAATCACTTGTTTAAATCTCTTACTGCATCTTATATGTATGCAAACTGCTTTCTTGTTAGCTCATAAGCCTGTTTAAAAGTCATTTAACATAATGCTGGTAGTTCTGTCTGTGCCTAAAATGTCTAATGGTTTAAAAATCTTACTAACCTATTAGGATTCTTCCTCTTACACCACCCAATGCACATGGACACACCTTGCCCCCATGGACACGGGGAAAATCCCAACATTTCCCCACCACATGCATACCCCCTCTCCCCCAGGGAAGACTCCTCCCAGTGGACACAGTGAACCCCCCTACCCCACTATGCACACACACCACCACCCCACTACCACCACCATCCTCCCCATGCCCAGACCTCCCCTTTGAAAGTCTGCCTCGCTTGCACAGCACCCTGGCACAAGGGATCAGGTGGAAAAAGACAGGTCAGGAATAGGTTAGAGTGCAGGGGAGATTAATTACTAAAGATGACATGAGACAAAAGAAAAATAAAATGGTAGTGGTGGTGGTAAAGAAGCAAAGCATTAGTCCAAATTTGGCATTAAAGCAGAGTATCTTGTTTTCATGTTTTTGCTTTCAGACAGAGATGACCTTTTATTAGTGATTATTTAAGCTGATGGATGGGATGCTGATAAAGCAGACTGCTTTCTCTTGGATGGTGGCAAACCTCTTGAATGTTGTTGAACTCATTAAGACAAGTGGAGAGCATTCAATCATCGTCCTGACTTGCGCCTTGTAGATGGGAACAGTCTCTGGGGAGTCAGAAAATGAGTTACTCACTTCAGAATTCCCAGTCTCTGACCTGCTCTTGTACCCACAGTATCAACTGGCTGGTCAAGTTAAATATCTGGTCAATGATAACCCCACGTGATGTTGATGGTGGGGGAATTCAGCTTTGGTAATGTAATTGAATATCAAAGGGAGATGGAGGAATATTTTGTTGGAAATTTATCATTACTTGCCACTTGTATGGCGATGGCGCAAATATTTCTTGCCACTTTTCAGCTCAAGCCTTAATATTGACTAGGTCTTACTGTATATTTACATGGACTGTTTTAGTATCTGAGGAGTTGGTGTATTAGTGAAAGCACATTAACTCTGTTTCTCTTTCCACAGTCCTGCTGAATTTTTCCAGCATTTTCTGTGTACAGTATATATTTCCTTATTTAAGGAAGGACATTATTGCATTGGAGGCAATTCAGAGATGGGTAATAGACTAATACTCAAAATTGGCAGGTTGTCTTATGAGGAAAGGTTGGTTAAGCTTGGCTTGTATCCGCTGAAAGTTTAGAAGAGTGAGAGGTGACTTGATTCAAGCATATAAGATCCTGAGTGGTGCTGACAGAATGGATGTGGAAAGCATGTTTTCTCTGGTGGGAGAATCTAGAACTAGGTGTCACTATTTAAGAATAATGAGTCATCCATTTAAGACAAAGATGAGTAGAAATTCTTTCTCTGAGGATTGTGAGTCTTTAGAACTCCCTTCCTCAAAAGCTGGAAGCAGGGTCTTTGAATATTTTTTAAGGCAGGAGTAGATAAATTATTGATAATTGAGGGGGAGTGTGAAAGGTTATCAGGAGTAGGAGGGAATATTTTGAGATTACAGTCAGATCAACCATGATCACACTGAATTGTAGAGCAAGTCGAGGGGCTGAGAGGCCTACTCCTGCTCCTAATGCGTATGTATGTATGAGCTGTGAATGATACTGAACACTGTGCAATCCTCAGTAAACATACCCACTTCTGACTTTATGATGGAAGGGAGTTCATTGATGAAGTAGCTGAAGATATTGAGCTTAGGACACTGCCCTGAGGAACTGCTGCAGCGGTTTTGGTGATTGAGGTGATAGGCATTCAAAAACCACAAGCAACTTGTTTTGTGTTAGGTATGACTCCCAACCAGTGGCAAGTTTCCCCCCAATTCCAATTGGCTTAAATTTTGCCAGGATTCCTTGATTCCAGACTCAGTTAAATGGTATCTTGATGTCTGACTGACTTCAGCTCTTTTAGACCAGGTTTGGATCAAGGCTGGACTGAGGTCAATAGCTGAGTAGCTCTGGCAGAACCCAGACTGATCATTGGAGAACAGATTATTGATGTGTAATTGCTGCTTGATAGCACCGTCAATGATACCTTAACTAATGATGGAGAATAGACTGATTGGACAGTAATTGGCTAGACACAGCAGGCTACAACAGTGCATGTCACACAATGTAGAAAACTCTCTTTTGATCTCCCCAGCGGTCCTCTTGATGACCAAGCTTGTCTCACTGTATCAGTCATCTGCTTCTTTTGATGTACTCAAAAATGTGTTCATTTTCCATGGGAGCAGGCAGTAAGCTTTGTCATCCAGAAGCTATTCCTTGACTTGATATTTTCCCCTGTAGAGACCATTTCAAATTTCAAAGCATGAATGCAGTTTTATAACATCCAATAAATGACATTTTGGATCCCCAGCACATTATCTTTCACAATCTGTACATCGAAGGAGTGAAAGACTTCCATCTTGAGTTAGTTGAGGGGTTGTTCTGCAAGAGCACTCTGGACCTTGGAAAACCAACAACCTCATAGCAGTGGATGGCCCTATCTCACTGCTGACATGTTGTGATGTCAAAGGTAATAAATTCAACAGTTCTCCTGTAAAGTGCGCAGTAGTCTGAAGAACGCATATGTCAGTGGCCTTGGTGTTATTATCGAGGGTGCCTGAAATGGTTTGTACCATAAAGGCTGATTGCAGTGGTCATCTTTGTAGCCATAGAGACAGCAATGTGGGCAAATAAGAACAGTTGCAGGTCCATATGCAACTGTTGTAGTTGTTGTAGTATATTGTAGAGCTGCCCTCTCAGTTGCCCTCTCTCTTCTGTCAGGAAGGTGAAAATAAAGTTAGTTCTATAATGGTTGCCTGTTGTGAATCGCATGTCAATCTTTTCTCAGTGTAACACACAAAACAGAAAGTTGGATACAAGGATGGGAGAAATTAAGGACTGAAGAACATTGTGACACAATTTTGGAACTCTTAGGCCGCAATCTTACCATTGCACTCTGCCAGTCGATGGATGGGATGAGCTGGTAAGATCGCAAGAGAGCCAAGAAATCGGGTTCGTGCCCGATTTCTCGCCTCTCGCGATCTTACGGCACCGGATATCCGGCAAAATTAGTGGATGCGAGGCTGATTGTAACATTTAAATCCTATGGTAATATGGATTTAAATATTACAAGTGAGCCTGGGATGGAATCATCTGCACTCACTTGCCTATGCGGCCTCGCCAGTGAAGGTTCTCTCCAATGAGGATCATGTATGGTCCCCGTCAATGGGGCCTGTTGCGACGGCCTCCCCAGTAGGAGTGGAGGCAATTGAGGCCCCCTCCCAAGAGGTCAGGGGCAGAGGAGGGTGCCCCTTGGGCAGTGCCAGCCTGGCACCCTGGCACTGCTCAACAGGCACCCTGGCACAGCCCAGCCTGGCACACTGGCAGTGCCCACTAGGCACTGGACAGTGCCAAGTGGGTGGGGCCTGAGGGGCAGGCCTATGGGAGGGGGCAGGGTCCTGAGAGGGTGGGCCAATCGGGGAAGACACGCTGCACACTCTGCAACCGTGATTGAGGCGGGGGCACACACGCTGCGCAGTTTGCAACAATGATTGAGAAGACACGCTGCGCATTCTGCAATAGCATTCAGTGGGGGCGGGGAACGCTGTGTGCTCTGCAACCGGTGATCCGAGGGCACACACGCTGCACACTCTGCAACAATGATTGGGGGGACATGCTGTGCACTCTGCAACAGCGATCGGTGGGGGAAACGCAGTGTGCTCTGTAACCGGCGATCATCCAGTCCACGAGTGAGGGGGGGTCGTGCAGGTTGAGGGTAGGGTGCGATTGGTCCGGGTAGGGGGGTAAAGAGTCAGACGTGGAAGCCAGCAAAAGCTGGGGAAGGCAGTGAATGACAGATCTCTGTGTTCACAGAGTTCAGTGGTCTTAGGCCCTGCCTCCTACCCCTGCTGGCGGAAAACAGATTTGGCTTAATTTTTTTAGTAAGAGTTTTAACAACACCAGGTTAAAGTCCAACAGGTTTATTTGGTAGCAAATACCATTAGCTTTCGGAGCGCTGCTCCTTCGTCAGATGGAATGGAAATGTGCTCTCAAACAGGGCACAGAGACACACAAATCAAGTTACAGAATACTGATTAGAATGCGAATCCCTACAGCTAGCCAGATCTTAAAGATACAGACAATGTGGGTGGAGGGAGAATTAAGCACAGGTTAAAGAGATGTGTATTGTCTCCAGACAGGACTGCCTGCAAGTCCAGGAGGCAAGCTGTGGGGGTTACCGATAATGTGACATAAATCCAACATCCCGGTTTAGGCCGTCCTCATGTGTGCGGAACTTGGCTATCAGTTTCTGCTCAGCGACTCTGCGCTGTCGTGTGTCGTGAAGGCCGCCTTGGAGAACGCTTACCTGAAGATCAGAGGCTGAATGCCTGTGACTGCTGAAGTGCTCCAGCACAGGAAGAGAACAGTCTTGCCTGATGATTGTCGAGCGGTGTTCATTCATCCGTTGTCGTAGCGTCTGCATGGTTTCCCCAATGTACCATGCCTCGGGACATCCTTTCCTGCAGCGTATCAGGTAGACAACATTGGCCGAGTTGCAAGAGTAGGTACCGTGTACCTGGTAGATGGTGTTCTCACGTGATATGATGGCATCCGTGTCAATGATCCGCCAGTTCACCCCAGTCCAACGCCGGCATCTCCACATCTTAATTTTTTTAGACAGAGTGAGGTAAGATTCCATTTTTAACTCGCTCAAAAAAAGCACAATTCTCTCCCGTTTTCACGCTTGTTTGGCATTTAGAATCTTTTTGGTTCTCCTTTAGTGTTGATTTAGAGTAAGTTTGAGCAATTTGAAAGATTGCTGTATGTCTACATCATATTCAGGTACACAGTGAGTCAGCATGGGTTGTTATTGAAAATAATAGTACTGAAAACATATTTGGGGACAATGGGGGAAATTCAACTTTAACAAATTACGAATGAAGGTTTCAAATTAGGCTGAAGTAATTTAGCAAATGAGGATATAGTAAATGTTTTGGGTGTCTTACCAGTGTTGCCTGTGAGACCTCTGTATTATGGATTATTCTGAAATCAATGAGATTAGATTCATATTATGGCAGCACTAAGAATGGAATTGCTCTGAGAGCTGTATTCTGTGAAAGGAAACTGTTGCCAAGTGAAACTGTTGGAGATTACATTCTTGAATTAGAGAAACTCTGTCACTGTGGATATGGGGCAAACAGACACAGACACATTTGAGATACATTCATAGGAGGTCTAAACATCAATAAAATCCAAGCCAGGTTTTTGAGTAAAGGCAATAAGCTGACATGGAGGGAGGTCTGCAATGAGGCAACAGCTATGGGAATTACAGAAAGAGAAAGTTGCAAATTGAAAGGGAGTTATTTTCCTAGGCCAGCAGAGGGGGTCCACTAGATTTCAGCAAGATCCAGGTCATGTCAACCAACTTCACAGTCTGAGTTGAAATTTAAATGCTACGATTGCCATGGTTGCTACTAACCACGTCAATACAATTGGAGAATATTCTATCACACACCTGACTTGTGCTTGTAGCTGGTGGACAGGCTTTGGTGAATCAGGAGGTAGAATTCCTGGTCCTTTTACCTGCTCTTGTAGTCATAGTATTTATATGGCTAGTCCAGTTCAGTTTCTGGGCAATGGTAACCCCCAGGATGTTGATAGTGGGGGTTTGAGCAACGGTAAAGGTAATGTCAAGAGGCAACAGTTAGATTCTCTCTTGTTGGAGATAGTCATTGCTTGGCACTTGTGTGTTGAGTGTTATTTGCCACTTATCAGCCCAAATCTGGATATTGTCCAGGTCTTGCTACATTTGGACATGGACTGCTTCAGTATCTCAGGAGTCATGAATGGTGCAGTCATCAGTAAATATCCCCACTTCTAAACTTATGATGGAAAGAAGGTCATTGATGAAGCTGCTGAAGGTGTTGGGCTTAGGACACTAACCTGAGGAACTCCTGCAGTGATGTCCTGGAGCTGAGATGATTGACCTCCAACCATCACAATTGGAAACCAAAATGAGCATCAGTGAGCAGGTTATTGCTGAGTAAGTGCCACTTGAGAGCACTGTTGATGGCCCCTTCCATCACTTTACTGATGATCAAGAGTAGACTAATGGGGCAGTAATTGGCCAGGTTGGATTTGTCTTATTTCTTGCGTACAGGACATGGCCACATTGCCTGGCAGAAGCCAGTGTTGTAGCTGTACTAGCACAGCTTGGCTTGGGCGTGGCAAGTTCTGGAGCACAAAGCTTCAGTACTATTGCTGGAATACTGTCAGGGTCTTGTATTCAGTGCCTTCAAACATTTCTTTGTGGTGAACCATCGTTGGTTCCCACTGGATAGTACTGAGCCAGGGCTGGCCAGTACTACAGGAATGTATATAGGTTACTGTGGGACTGTACTAATGTTGCTGTTGGGTTAGGGTGGGATTGTTACACCTGTGTTTGTTACTGTTGTGGCACATCCCAGTCGGGCTCCGCCTCCTGGGAGAGGTATAAGACTCCCTGCTCGGACGGGACCCCTTCAGTCTGGGATAGTGTGTTAAAGTTCTGATAGCTCCATTGTTAGTTAATAAAAGCCTTCTTTTACTGAAGCTTCGAGCCTCGTGTGTCCAATTGATGCACATCAATTTTATTAACTAAAATTAAACTCTCGACGGAAGAAAAAAAAAGAAAGGAGAGTATGGAGCAAATCCTCAAGCCAGAACGTCTGACGCTAGATCCACGTGCGGTGGGCGCTGCTAACACCTTCGACCACTGGCTGAAGTGTTTTGAAGATTACCTAGCAGCCTCCGCAGCGGTCACCACAGATGATGACAGACTCCGGGTCCTCCATGCGAGGGTAAGCGACACAGTCTACCTCGCGATCCGTGCGGCCACCACTTAGGCTAGGGCCCTCGAGCTTCTAAAGAAGCGCTATACGAAACCTCCTAACGAGATCCACGCTCGTTACCTCCTCGCTACACGACGTCGGCAGTCGGGCGAAACCATGGAGGATTACGCCAATGAGCTCTTACAGCTAGCCAGGGGCTGTGACTGCAAAGCTGTGTTGGCTGAGCAGAGCATGTACGACCTCGCCCGAGATGCGTTTGTGGCTGGGGTAGGGTCTTCATACATCCGTCTCAAACTGCTAGAAAAGGGTAATCTCAATCTTACCCAGGCCATGGAATTAGCTGAAATGCTTGAGTCGGCTTCGAAGAGCTTAGTCCTATATCCAGAGGACCACGTGGAGACAACGTGGCAGGAGCAGTCGCAAATCCCTCCTCGCCCCTCGGGCTTGAAGTGCTGTGTTATGGCGTGCTCCCATGTGGGCCAGACGACGGCTGCAGCCCCATGCGGCCCACGGTGCTATTTCTGCGGAGGCGCAAAACACACCCGACAAAAGTGTCCCGCTAAAGCGGTAATCTGTACCGCATGCGGTAAAAAGGGGCGTTATGCAAAGGTGTGCAGATCGAAGCCCAGGAACGGCAGTGCGGCCTGTGACTCTTCGGAACTGGGATCATCACCATCGTCGTCGAAGTCCTCGCGGGGTTCGTCCACGTGCGAGTCCAGAACGACGCCATTGCGGTCGACGGAGTCGGAGGAGTATGACCACCAGGGGTCGCTAAGTTTGGCGCCCTCACCCATGTGCGATTCATGTTGGTCGCCGATGACCACGAGCGACCAGCAGGGGTCCTCAGCATCGACTTCAGCTGCCTGCAGTGACGTTCATGGACCAACGGTGGCGTCGATCATCCTGGACCAGGCTAAGCCTCACAGGCTTGATCGTTCAATGATGGATATCCAGGTAAACAATCATGTGCTTTATTGGCTGTTTGACAGCGGGAGCACTGAGAGCTTTATCCACCCTGACACTGTGAAGAGGTGTGGACTCCAGATTCAACCTGCCAAACAGACAATCTCTATGGCATCAAGGTCCCGGTCTGTTGCTGTGCTAGGAAGTTGTGTGGTAACCTTGAAAGTACAAGGCACAATTTACGAGCGTTTCAGGCTCCTTGTGTTGCCGTATCTTTGCGCACCAATTCTTCTCGGACTAAACTTCATGGTCCACTTGAGGAGTGTGATCCTACAGTACGGTGGGCCACTCCCTTCGCTGGCAGTGGGAGAACAGCTGCAGTCTCCAAATTGCCCAACGCGCCCCGCCTGCAATCTTTCTACGTTAAAGATCACCACACCCTCTTTATTTCAGAATCTGGTACCAGGCTGCAAGCCCATCGCTACTAAAAGTAGGCGTTACAGCACTGAGGATCGGATCTTCATCAGATCTGAGGTTCAGCGACTCCTCAAAGAAGGGATCATACAGCCCAGTGTTAGTCCGTGGAGAGCACAGGTTGTGGTGGTCAAGAGCGGGAACAAACCCCGGATGGTCATTGATTACAGTCAGACCATTAACCGATATACGCAGCTGGATGCGTATCCTCTCCCGCGCGTATCTGATATGGTCAATCAGATTGCGCAGTACCGGGTGTTCTCCACCATAGACCTCAAGTCCACCTACCACCAACTCCCCATTCGCCCAGAGGACCGACAATACACGGCCTTTGAGGCGGATGGTCGTTTGTATCATTTTCTTAGGGTTCCATTTGGTGTCACCAATGGGGTCTCGGTCTTCCAGCGTGCTATGGACCGAATGGTGGACCAGAACAGGCTGCGGGCTACCTTCCCATACCTGGATAATGTCACCATCTGCGGCCATGATCAGCAGGACCATGACACAAATCTCCATAACTTCTTACGCACTGCATCTCGCCTGAACTTGACCTACAACATGGAGAAGTGTGTATTCCGTACGCGCCGGTTAGCCATCCTGGGATACGTGGTGGAAAACGGGGTCATTGGCCCTGATCCAGACCGTATGCGCCCCCTTGCTGAACTTCCCTTGCCCGCTAGCGCAAAAGCACTGAGAAGATGCCTAGGCTTCTTCTCCTATTATGTGCAGTGGGTCCCCAACTACGCGGACAAAGCCCGTCTGCTTATTAAGTCCACGACTTTTCCACTCACGCCAGAGGCCCAATTGGCCTTCAAGAAATTGAAAGACGACATCGCGAAAGCCACGATGCACGCGGTAGACGAATCCATCCCTTTTCAGGTGGAAAGCGATGCATCTGATTTCGCCCTGGCCACCACACTTAACCAGGCGGGCAGGCCCGTTGCGTTTTTTTCCCGCACCCTCCAAGGCCCCGAAATTCGGCATTAAGCGGTGGAGAAGGAGGCCCAGGCCATTGTGGAGGCCGTCAGACACTGGCGCCATTACCTGGCGGGAAAGCGGTTCACCCTGATCACGGACCAGCGGTCCGTGGCGTTCATGTTCAACAACTCGCAGAGGGGCAAGATCAAAAATGACAAGATATTGCGGTGGAGAATTGAACTCTCCACCTATAACTACGATATCATGTATCGTCCAGGGAAACTCAATGAGCCCTCGGATGCCCTCTCGCACGGAACATGCGCTAGTATTCAGGAGGATCGCTTGAACGCCCTCCATAATGATCTGTGCCATCCTGGGGTCACTCGGCTCTACCACTTCGTCAAAGCCCGCAACCTGCCTTACTCGGTGGAGGACGTCAGGTCGGTAACAAGGAGCTGTCGGATTTGCGCGGAATGCAAACCGCACTTTTACCGACCTGACCGGGCACATTTGGTCAAGGCCACTCGCCCCTTCGAGAGGCTGAGTGTTGATTTTAAGGGCCCCCTTCCCTCAACAGATCGGAACGTGTACTTTCTGAACATAATCGATGAGTACTCCCGGTTCCCGTTTGTTGTCCCCTGCTCGGACACATCAGCTGCCACGGTGATCAAGGCATTCCGTGATCTTTTTACCTTGTTCGGGTACCCCAGCTATATCCATAGCGACAGGGGCTCGTCGTTCATGAGCGATGACTTGAGGCAATTCCTGCTCTCATACAGGATTGCCTCTAGTAGGACCACGAGTTACAACCCTAGGGGTAATGGACAGGTGGAACGAGAGAATGCTACAGTCTGGAAGGCTGTCCTATTGGCGTTGAAATCCAAAGGTCTTCCAGTCTCCCGTTGGCAGGAGGTCCTCCCTGATGCGCTTCACTCTATTCGCTCCCCCCTGTGTACGGCAACCAATGCTACTCCCCACGAGAGGATGTTCTCATTCCCTCGGAAGTCTTCCTCGGGGATATCTTTACCAGCCTGGTTGACGTACCCAGGACCCGTCCTCCTGCGGCGACATGTAAGGGCCCGCAAGTCCGACCCCTTGGTCGAACAGGTCCACCTCCTCCACGCCAACCCTCAGTATGCCTATGTGGCATATCCTGACGGGCGAGAGGACACAGTCTCGATCCGAGACCTGGCGCCTGCAGGGGACGTAACAACTCCTGTCCCCGGACATAGCGCGGGCAGCATCGGAACCATTGCTTAACAGTTTTACTCCAATGCACAGCTTACCTGAGCCCCGAAGATGGTCGCCACCGCAGGATGTGTCAGGATCCCCTGCACTACCGTCTCATCAGGGTCAACCGGCCTGTGAGTCCATGGGAGAACAGCTGGATGCCGTTTTGGGGAGAACGCCACCGCAAGTGCCTACTCCGGTGTCACCGCCGGTATTGAGGAGGTCACAACGACGGTGCGGTCCTCCAGACCGTCTGAACTTATAATCTGCTGACATTTTAGTCTGTTTTCGTACCCCGCCGGCCTTTGTTCTCAAAGGAGGGGTGAATGTGGTGAACCATCGTTGGTTCCCACTGGATAGTACTGAGCCAGGGCTGGCCAGTACTACAGAAATGTATATAGGTTACTGTGGGATTGTACTAATGTTGCTGTTGGGTTAGGGTGGGATTGTTACACCTGTGTTTGTTACTGTTGTGGCACATCCCAGTCGGACTCCGCCTCCTGGGAGAGGTATAAGACTCCCTGCTCGGACGGGACCCCTTCAGTCTGGGATAGTGTGTTAAAGTTCTGATAGCTTCATTGTTAGTTAATAAAAGCCTTCTTTTACTGAAGCTTCGAGCCTCGTGTCCAATTGATGCGCATCATTCTTGATATCATGTGTGAATTGAGTTGGGTGAAGACTGACATCTGTTATGCTGGGGACTTCCCAAAGAGGCTGAGATGGGACTTTGTCTCCACTAGGACTGTGTGGTGTTTACTCCTACCAATACTGTCAGGCAGTTTGGTGAGGATGAGGTGTTTCCCTCTTCTTGGCTCCCTTACCACCTGCCACATGCCTAACCAAAAATATACGAGAAATGCTGACGGTCGCTGGGGGATTCAGTCCAGTGACCCATAGCTCAATGTCCATGGTTTTCTGGGCCACAGTGCCTCACTAGAACCTGGCCAGCTTGGTCTATGGTGGTACTACCAAGCCACTCTTTGTAATGGACATTGAAGTTCCCCACTCAGAGTGCCTTTGCCACACTAAGTGCTTCTGCGAAGTGATGTTCAACATGGAGGAATACTGATTCATCAGCTGAGGGGGGGACGGTACGTGGTAACAGCAGGAGGTTTCCTTGCCCATGTCTGATCTGGTGCCATGAGAATTCATGGGGTTTTCAGGACTCCCAGGGCAACTCTCCTCACCTGTATACAACTGTGCCGCCACCACCTCTGCTGGGTATGCCTTGTCCCACTAGCAGGGTAGAAATGGTGATGGTATTGTCTGGGACATTATCTGTAAGGTATGATTCTGTGAGCATGACTCTGTCAGGCTATTGTTGACAAGTCTGTGGGACAACTCTCCCAATTTTGGCACAATCCCCCAGATGTTAGCAAGAAGGACTTTGCAGGGTCGACATTGTCTTTTCTGGTGCCTAGATCGATGCTGGGTGGTTCATCCGGTTTCATTTCTTTTTGCTTTCTTTTTAGAGATTTAACACCGCTAAGTGGCTTGCTAGGCCATTTCAGAGGGCATTTAAGAGTCAGCCACATAACTGTGGGTATGGAGTCAGGTTTCCTTCTCTAAAGGACCTTAGTGAACCAGATGGGATTTTACGACAATTGGCAATGGTTTCATGGTCATCAGTAGACTTTTAATTCCAGATGTTTTCATTGAATATAAACTCCACCATCTGCCATGGTGGGATTCAAACTCGGGTCCCCAGAGCATTACCCTGGGTCCATGGATTACTTGTCCAGTGACAATACCACTGTGCCACCACCTCCCTATGTGGTCCAATCCCCTCGCAATGAAGGACAACATACCCTTTGCCTTCATAAAATATTTTTGCATCTGCAGACTAGCATTCAATGACTCTCGCCATTTAAGAAATACTCTTTTTCTGTTTCTTCTATCAAGGTAGTATTCAGTGTATGTAATTCACTGTAAAGCCAGTGTGCACTCATTAGACTGCTGTGTTTGATGCTCCTTTCAGGTGGCTACTTGTTCCATGGACAAAGGCAAATTCAGCAAAGCCTGCAACATCATGGCATTCTCATTTGATGTGGAGATGCCGGCGTTGGACTGGGGTAAACACAGTAAGAGTTTTAACAACACCAGGTTAAAGTCCAACAGGTTTATTTGGTAGCAAATACCATTAGCTTTCGGAGCACTGCTCCTTCGTCAGATGGAGTGGAAATCTGCTCTCAAACAGGGCACAGAGACACAAAATCAAGTTACAGAATACTGATTAGAATGCGAATCCCTACAGCCAACCAGGTCTTAAAGATACAGACAATGTGAGTGGAGGGAGCAACGGCATCTCCTCCGAAGCCTTCAACATGTCATTGATGAAGATGAACATCTCGGCAAGGCCATCCCCACACCCCCACTTCTTGCCTTCAAACAACCGCACAACCTCAAACAGACCATTGTCTGCAGCAAACTACCCAGCCTTCAGGAGAACAGTGACCACGACACCACACAACCCTGCCACAGCAACCTCTGCAAGACGTGCCGGATCATTGACACGGATGCCATCATCTCACGTGAGAACACCATCTACCAGGTACACGGTACCTACTCTTGCAACTCGGCCAACGTTGTCTACCTGATACGCTGCAGGAAAGGATGTCCCGAGGCATGGTACATTGGGGAAACCATGCAGATGCTACGACAACGGATGAATGAACACCGCTCGACAATCATCAGGCAAGACTGTTCTCTTCCTGTGGGGGAGCACTTCAGCGGTCACGGGCATTCAGCCTCTGATCTTCGGGTAAACGTTCTCCAAGGCGGCCTTCACGACACACGACAGGGCAGAGTCGCTGAGCAGAAACTGATAGCCAAGTTCCGCACACATGAGGACGGCCCCTAAACCGGGATGTTGGATTTATGTCACACTATCAGTAACCCCCACAGCTTGCCTCCTGGACTTGCAGAATCGCACTGGCTGTCCTGTCTGGAGACAATACACATCTCTTTAACTGTGCTTAATGCTCCCTCCACTCACATTGTCTGTATCTTTAAGACCTGGTTGGCTGTAGGGATTCGCATTCTAATCAGTATTCTGTAACTTGATTTTGTGTCTCTGTATGCCCTGTTTGAGAGCAGATTTCCACTCCATCTGACGAAGGAGCAGCGCTCTGAAAGCTAATGGTATTTGCTACCAAATAAACCTGTTGGACTTTAACCTGGTGTTGTTAAACTCTTACTGTATTCTCATTTGAGACAGACTCCTTTAATCTCTCTCTCCAAGTGTGAAGAGTGTGGCTGGAAAGACTGCCAACATTTCACGCATTTTCTGCTGCTGCTCCAGATTTATCCTTTTCATTGATGGCCCCTGAGGCTTAGCATCTGTGTCCAGCTGAGCAGAGCTTGGAGCATCTTGTGCCCTCAAATGGGAACTCTCTACTGCAGTCCCTGTCACCACCTGCTCTTGTTCACTTGTAATGTGTGAGATTTGCAGGACTAGGCTTAGGAAGGCAGAGTAAGGAGCAGTTGGAGTTAGACGCATTTCAAAACCTTCAATTAGCACTCACATTTCCTGACATAATTAGGTTGTTAAGCTTCTTCTAACTCTGCATCCAGGAATGTGGCACGACACTCCTACTGCTAACCACCAGCACAATGCATTCTTGTTCTTTATGGCAAGCTTCTCGCTTCAGATGGCAGGGAGGAGATTGTCCCTGTGGGCCCTTGCAGAATGCAACATCAGCTTTAGGGAGGCACTGTGAATTGAGAATGCAGCCTTTTCACGTGGGAAATCCATTGGTACAATTTCCTCTTCAGTTCAAACACCTGAATAATTCTTCAATTGTCATCGTTGCCCTTTTACATAATTTAGCTGATAGAGAGACTCATCTGCGTTGTCGTCACATCTCCTCGCACTGGTTGGTGGGAAAATCCAATAATCAGATGCTATTGTACTTTGCTAAAAAAACACGCTGCAGGAACCTCCAGGTTCGCTGCACATTACTGGGCTCATAGGATCATTGGATCATTAGAAATATCTCCTCTGCTTCCAGTACCCAGCCAAATTAAAATTCCACCTGGTGCCGACGCATCAGGTGGGAAACTCACCTGTGAGATTTCACAGGAGCCTGAGATTTAAAATAACTCTGGCCTGTTGCTGGTGCAGCTGGTGAGTCTCAAACACAGCACGCCACCCACTGGCCCAAAACCTGCTCTGGGTTAAAATTATGGTCTATATTTTTCAGCATCTCTTACAAATTCCTTATGCATGTGAAAAATAGCAATTCTTTATAAAATCTGGGACAGATA
This sequence comes from Mustelus asterias, assembly GCF_964213995.1. Classification (NCBI taxonomy): domain Eukaryota; kingdom Metazoa; phylum Chordata; class Chondrichthyes; order Carcharhiniformes; family Triakidae; genus Mustelus; species Mustelus asterias. The sequence goes on along the minus strand of NC_135803.1, from coordinate 122,967,910 downwards.
CAGTTTAAAAACAGTTTCCAACAGATTTACCTCTTAGTTGTTTGGAAATGTCAACCAACAGGTGGGAAAGGTTATGTTTTGCCTGCAAACAAATTCACCCTCGGACAGATCACAGTAAATCTATCTCCATATGGCAGGAAAGATTAATGAATTCTGGCAGTTCCAGCCTAGTTTTGAGCAGATAGAAAAGCCTACTCCAGTTTGACAGACATTGCAATGAGAGGTGTTAGAGTGAGTTTAAGGTTGAGTTAGGATAGCATCCCATTGAAAAAGCTTTGATGCAAACAAAATAGCATAAGGAAAACAATCTCGGAAAAATATTATACTAACGCTGACGTTATTTTACTGCTAGAAACTATATTCCCCAGGTATCTCAGTATTTCTCTTAGCATGTGAAATACTTGACATGAAAATGAGCTGTGTAAGCCAAAGCTAAAATAACTAGCACCTGTCATCTAGCCGTTTTGATCCCATGGTAATGTTGGCATTAACAGAATAGGGAGCACTATAAACATACTGGAGGTAATATTGACTTTGTGTGATAATGTAAAATGAGTGATAGCAAATCCACAGCCCATTTTACATCTCACCTGATCTTTCCATTGAAATTACTGCCTGATGTATAATAATAATATTATTCACAGTATAGTTTTTTAAACATTTGAAAAGTGGCTCATAGATTCTGGAGATGTTGAAATGCTCGACACTGTGAAAGTAGTTCAATGTAAAGAGCACATTGATATTCTTAGTCAGTGTTTAGGCTGTTTACTAGGCACTTTCAGAAATGTACGGCAGTATGTACAATTTACACCTGAGGATGGCTGGATTTTCAACTGGATCACAGAACAAGCAAAAGTAATCACTATTCTGATTATTCACTTTTGCATTTTCCAATTCAAATTTATAGATTAAAATTAGTTGTATTTGACAACAATGAGATATTGACCCCATTATTCCATGTTTTGCTCCCAAACCAGGACTTACATCGACTGACACTAATCTGTGCTGACCTTGCTATTAATAGTGCTTCAGTCATGTAACTTCAGTGTAACATAAAGTCAATTTTAAAGCATAGTAAAGACCCTTTGGCCCAAGAGTCCGCTCCAACAATAACTACCACTAAAGTCGCGCTAATCCCATTTTCCAGCACTTGTCCCATGTCCTTAAATGTTGTGATAATTCAAATGATCATCCAAATACTTTTTAAAGGTTGTAAGGTTTCCGGCCTCCTCTACCTTCCCTGGCAGTTCATTTCAGATTCTCACCACCCTCTGAGTGAAGAGAATAGTACTCTGGGAGAGGCTTGGAAAATCGGAAGCATAATCTTTTTAAAAAACAAGAATGGCTTAATATTTTGGCGTTAATATTTTGGCAGCAGGCTCAGGATATGCAGGAGAATGTTTGGCACAGTGATCTGACTGACAGAAAGCTGTGATGAGTGGTTCTTGTGTGATATCTGGTACTTGTAAAGCATTTTTAACTGGAGGACATGACCTTCAGGCAGTGCTAGATGAGATGCAGGAAAGGAGTCCTCAGCAGTGGACTGGGACCAATCGGTCCTGCCTCCACCTCTATGGAAATGCTTGTGGCAGCTCTGGTGTCAGTAGATGATAGAGTAGACAACACCCTGCATACCAGCTTTCAGGCATTGGGAGTCTGGAGATAGGTTGCTGTTTCTCAAGTTTTAATAGCTATCATTGGAGCAGCTAGCCTGCTAATAAGTGTGGGCAGAGAGCCCATGGAATAGTTAATTCTCATAGAAACAGCATATGTCTGGGTCGCTGTCTGTGTAGAGTTTGCACATTCTCCCCATGTCTACGTGGGTTTCCTCCCACAATCTAAAGATGTGCAGGTTAGGAGGATTGGCCATGTTAAATTGTCCCTTAGTGTCAGGGCAACTAGCTAGGGTAAATGCATGGTGTTATAGGCATACGGCCTGAGTGGGTGCAGACTCAGTGGGCCGAATGGCCTCCTTCTGCACTGTAGGATTCTATGATTTGACTTTGCCCCTCAGAACACCACACAAGTGACATGTAAGGGGCAATACCAGACAGTCAAAACAACAACTTTAGTCCAGTTCCCTCTCAAATGCAACTTGCCATGAAATGAGTTCCAGGAGCCTTTTGTATAACAGTTACCAGCCATATTTTACAATACTGGTGCTCAGTTTGCACACAGGAGAAGCAGTAGGAGAAGTAATGTATCTTTGGCCACCAAGGAGAAAGAATGATGTAACCGAAGAGAAGATTGTTTTAAATTGCTGTGTATTACTTCTGTTGTGTTCAGTTGCTGATGGAGATTATTGTCATATACAGAAAAGGTGTGCTTATTTTATGCTGATATTCTATTAGATGATTAATGTAGTGTTCAATTGTTCTGCGTTTGATTATTCGAGTATGATATCTGATTTATGTTCACTATGCTTGATTGGTTAAGCCTGGGTGCGGATTCAGAGAAAAGTAAACAAACTGTGGAAAGAGCTGTAAACTAGAGCTGTAAACATGGGGTAGACATTTTAAAAGCATTGCAAATAAAATCTTTCACACACATAGAAACTAGTGTCATCTCTGCTAATGTTGAATTCTATGCAATGAAGTGCATGCTCTAATTGTAAGTGAAATAACTGTTACTAATTTTGGAAAGGTTAGGGCATTATTCTTAAGTATATTCAAGAACTGGTTTCCACCTGGGGAAGGAAGAGGAAGTCTCTGTTCTGAGTTTTGTGAATACACATATATTAAAGAAAGACTGGCTCCAAATTGCTCTTTTACTTAGTGAATGAGCAGAGCATTATAACAATCTCTTCACAGATTTGAGATATAAAACATAGAACAAACTGGTAACAGATCTAACAACTCCTGCACCTGTGCTTTCTTTACCGGAAGAGCCATTCATACTCTGGAATGAATGGATTTTGGTATTGAGGACTTACCTTCTCCCTAAAGGGACGGACAGTCCAAATGCAGCAGCAATCCTCAAGAAGGTGATACTCGTACATTATTTTAGATCAGAAAGCCAGCAAATATTCAAGCAGCTTGTGGAAGACATGTCTATGTTTCATATGGTGGTAAGTGCTCTTGAAAAATTCCTGTCAAAAATGAAGGAGTTAGCATCATTCAACAATACTACCAACTTTTATGATAAATTCATTCGAAGTATGCAGAGATTGTGGAGGTTCTTCAGAAGCTACTGCACAAAGATGCACAATGGCAATGGACAATCACACAGCAAATAGTATTTATATTGAAGGTGAAGATAGTATCTCCACCAGTCGTTGCACATTTCAACCCACATGCAGAAACATATGTCACAACTGATCTGCCAGGAAATGCAATTGGAGAATCTGAACGAGCAACTGCTTCATAGATTCCCTCTGGGTTTTTTATTCTACCCACCAAAGCTTTGTCATGCACTCTCATTACTTTCCTAATTTCCTTTTAAAGTCCTCCCTGCACTATTTATACTTTTGTAGGGACTCTACTCTGTTATATTGAACCCTTGGTATCTGCCATAAGCTTCTCCTTTTTTCTTAATCTTGACCTTAATGTCCCTTGGCACCCAGGGTTTTTGGTCTTGGTTCCACTCTTTGTCTTTAAGGGAACATATTTGCCCTGTACTCTTGCTATCTCTTCCTTGAAAGCCTCCTACTGCCCTGACACAGTTTTATCTGAAAGTAGCTGCTCCCAGTCCACTTAGGCCAAATTGTATCTTGTCTTAGTAAAATTAGCCTTTCCCCAGTTAAGAACTTTTATTCCCAGTCCATCCTTATCCTTTTGCATAACTATCCTAAATATAACTGAATTATGGTCACTATCTCCAATATGCTCGCCTACTGATATGCCTTCCACCTGCCCATGCTCATTTAAGAATTTTGCTCCCTCCCTACCTTTCACACTAAAACTATTTCAGTTAATATTTGGGTAATTAAAATCCCCTACCAATATTGCCTTATTATTCCTACACATTTCTGAAATTTGATTACATATTTGATCCTCTATCTCACCCGATTGTTTGGGGGCCTATAGTATACACCCAACATCATGCTTGCCCCTTTACTATTTTTTATTTCTACCCATATGGCCTCATTTGATTATCCTTCCAGGATATCCTCCCTCCTCACAGTTATAATTAATTCCTTGATCAATATTGCGACTCCACCCCCTCTCCCCCCACCCTTGCCACCCCTCCTTCTATCATCCTCTTTATCTCGTCTGAATACCCTAGAACCAGGAATGTTGAGCTGCCAATCCTGCCCATCTTTCAGCCAAGAATTGGTCATAGCGATGATATCATACTCCCATGTGCCTGCCTGTGCCCTCAGCTCATCTGCCTTATTCCTCAGGCTCCTTTTGTTAAAATATATTCTATTTAGCCTTGTTGGACTCATTTCTTTCTCATCAAGCTTATGTTCCCTCTACCTTTCATACTCACTCAATGGCATTTTAACTTCTAATTCCATGTCAGCTTTTCTCCCCTTTGAACTACTTGTCAGGGTCCCACTAGCAACCCTCTCTGTGAGGATATTGGTCCCATTCAGATGTAACCCATCCAACTTGTACAGGTCTTACCTCCCCAAGAAATGGTTCCAATGACCCAGGAATCTAAAGCCCTGTTGCACCATCTCTTCAGACACACATTCATTTGCTCTATCTTTCTGTTGCGCTATTGCATGACACCAGGTGTAATCCAAAAATTACTACCTTTGAGGTCCTGCTTTTTAATTTCCTACCTAACTCCCTAAAGTCTGCTTGCAGGACTTCATTTTTTTTTCTATGTCAGTGATCCCAATATGGACCCCGGCCTCTGGCTGTTCACCCTCCCCCTTGCAGCAGTTCTGTGACATCCTTGACCCAAGCACTTGGGAGGTAACACATCATCCTGCTTAGGAATGATGGTGTTGTCCAAAGCTGAAGGTAAATACCTACTGGAGAGCAGGTAGCACCATCCTGCATCTGTGCTTGTGAACATTTGCACATGTATCACTATGGTAGAAAATTCACTCTCTGCACTGATCACCAAACATTGTTCATCGTCAGGATCTCGTCATTGACTCTACGTATCTACAGATGTTCAAATTATCTTCATCAGTATAAATTTGAGGTTGAGTATTTTATACAACTGAGTTGATCACACACAAAGAACTACAACCTCAAATTTGTAGATTATAGCATCTGAGACTTGTGTATTTCAATGTTTGTTTCTGTACTTAGAGAAAATGGAAAGGTGAACTTTAAGAAATTACATGTTTTTTTCATTCTTTCATGGGATGTGGGCATTGCTGACTAGACCAGCATTTGTTGTCTATCTCTAATTGCCCTTGAGAAGGTAGTTCCCTTCTTGAACTGCTGCAGTCTATGTTGTGTCGATACACCCACAGTGCTGGTAGGGAGGGAATTCCAAGATTTTGACCAGCGCTAGTGAAGGAATGACAGTATAGTTCCAAGTCAGAATAGTGTGTGGCTTGGAGGGGAACCTACTGGTTTGTGGTGTTCCCAAGCATCTGCTGCCCTTGTCCTCCTTGGTGGTAGAGGTCATGGGTTTTGAAGGTGCTGCTGAAGAGGTCGTGGGTTTTGAACGGTGAGTTGCTCCAGTGCATCTTGTGGAGGGTACACATTGCTGCTGCAGTGCATTGGTGGTGGAGCAAGTGGATATTGAAGGTAGTCAATTGGGTGCCAATTAAGGAGGCTGCTTTGTCCTGGATGATGTTGAGCCTTTTGAATATTGTTGCAGCTAAACTCATCCGGACAAGTGAAGAATATTCCATCACATGCCTGACTTGTGCCTTACAGATGCTGGACAGGCTTTGGGGAGTCAGGAGATGAGTTACTTGCTGCCTAATTCCCAGCCTCTGACTTGCTCTTGTAGCCACGGTATTTATGTGACTGGTCCAATTGAGTTTCTGGTCAACAGGATGTTGATAGTGGGGAATTCTACAAAGGTAATGCCATTGAATGTAAGGGGAGATGGTTGGATTCTCTCTTGTTGCAGATGGTGATTGCCTGGCACTTGTGTAGAGCGAATGTCACTTACCTGAATATTGTCCAGGCCTTGTTGCATATTGCTTCAGTAAGATGTGCATTGTTTGTTGTTTAGAGTGGTTTAATTTAAAATAAGGCCTTTAATTTTACAAGGGAGAAAAGATGTACTGTTTTTGATTCTGCAAGTCTGGGAATTGATCTATGCTCACTGTGCTTGGTTGGTTAAGTCTGGGTGTGGACTCAGGGAAAATTAAACAAACTGTAGGCCAGAGCTCTAAGTATGGAATAAACATTTTAAAAGCGCCGTGAATCAAAACTCTCACACAGAAATTAATGTCATCCTTGCATGGATCTGGGATATAAAATATACAACAATTAAGACTTGCAGTCATGGAGGACAAATGGGGTCTAATGTGATGTTCTAGGATGGGTGGTGAAAGAATAGAAGCAATAATCACAAAGATAAACTTTATTATCCAGATGAGAACCATAGAATCCCTAGAAGGAGGCCATTTAGCCATTCGAGTCTACACCAACTCTTCAACAGAGCATCTTACCCAGGTCCTATCCCCGAAATCCTGGGCATTTACCATGGCTATTCCCCCTAACCTTAGATTAAATTGATCTTTTTCTACACCCTAGCCATGACTGTAACACTACATTCTGCACCCTCTCCTTTCCTTCTCCCTTATGGATGGTATGCCAAGTCTGTATAGCGCGCAAGAAACAATATTTTTCACTGTATACCAATACATGTGACAATAAATCAAGTCAAATATATTTTCACCCATCTAAGGAGCTGGTTTTGAAAGCATCTATGAAGCCTCTCCATATAGCATTGGTGCAGTGTTTTCCATAGGATAGATGACAGATCTGAAAGGCGAATAGGCCATGTCTCAAGAACCCTCTCAGAAGCCGAAAAGGGCCACTCACAAATTGAGAAAGAAAAATTATCAACAGTTTTTGGTGTTAAGAAGTTCCAGCAATACGTATATGGTAGGCACATTACCATCATTTCTGACCACAAACCGTGCTTGGGTCTTTTTAAAGAAGACAAGGCTATTCTGCCAGTTGCTTTGGCAAGAATTCAACGTTGGGTGTTAATTATGTCCGCTTATGAATATACATTCAAGCACCGACCTAAAACACACATAGCAAATGCAGATATATTTAGCCACTTACCTTTACAAGAAAGTATTACAGCTACTCCAGTACCACAGGAAATTGTCATGTTGTTGAATTTTTGGACACGTTGCCGGTCTTGGAGAAACAAATCAATACTGCACCAGTCAGGATACATTTCTGTCCAAAGTGAGACATAAGATACTTACAGGTTGGGCCAATGAGCCTGCTTCTGCAGAAATGAAACCATTTTTTACCCACAAGGGTGAATTGAGTTGCTAGGATCGCATTATACTCTGGGGAGCAAGAGTAGTCATCGCTGTGCCAGGCAGAGTACTGCTTCTACACAGTGTTCATCCAGGCATCTCAAAGGTGAACATGCTCACCAGAAGTTATGTGGCTTGGCATTGATGCCTACATCAAGAACCTAGTCAAGCACTGTGAACAGTGCCAATTACAATAAAGGTTGCCTGTTGCAGCCCCACCACACCTTGAGAATATCCTGGCCAGCCTTGGGTATGAGTTCATATTGATGATGTTGGTCCATTCATGGGCATAATGTTTCTACTCATTGTTGATGCACACTCGAAATGGATGGATATTTTTGAGGTCAAGTATCCTATATTGCACTCTACCCTTGAAAGATTACGCCAATGTTTTTCCACCCATGGAGTACCTGAAGTAATAGTGTCTGACAATGGAACAGTATTCACAAGTGCTGAGTTTCAAACCTTCACTGCACTCATTGGTATGAAGCATATTAGAACTGTGCCTTGTCACCCAATGGATTAGCTGAGCGAGCTGTCCAAACTTTTAAATCTGGCCTAAAGAACCAGTCAGCAAGAATTCTAGAGACCAGAATCTCATGCTTCCTTCTTGGCTTCAAAACTCATTAGCATTCATTTCAGTGTCATAAACAAGATTGAAATGCAATGTTGCGGTCTCCTGAGATGCTCCCCAGCTGGAAGTCCTGCTGGCGTCAATCACTACTGGGCCTGAAAAGCGGGGACCAGGCGCCATGGACTCCGACAGGGATCAGGACGTTAATACCAGTTTTAACATACAGCCTTGCTGCCAATGGGCTATGTAGCCACAGCCAGGCTGCAGAAGGGGGTCCCTCAAAGGACCTGGGGGATCGGAGTGCTTGGGCTGGGGGAAGGGTTGGACGTCAGTGGTCTCCTCCCAGGAAGGGCTGTGCATGGCCGGTCATCTCCATGTAGCCATGAAAATCCTCTGCATGTGAGCTTAAAGCAGCTTTTGGATTGATCTGGAGACTTATCTCCCTGTAGCTTTGAATTGCTTTGAAGTCCTTAAAACAAATAAACTTTCATGCCCATGAACATTTAAAAACCTTTGGTTTGACAGTTCCAGTCCATTTCAAAACCATTAAATCTGTTTGTTTATAGAATCACTTCAGGACCTTTGTGGCCCCTGGGTGGTCAGGGACAAGGCTGTACAGTTTGCAGACACTGCCCCCTGGCACCTTGCTGGCATTGCCAACCTGGCAGTGGAAGGTTGGCACTGCCAGGTTGGAAATGTCAGGGTGCGAGAGAGAAGTGCCAGGTTGGCTCTGCCAAGGCGGGGTCTGAAGGGGAGGCCTGAGTAGGTGACCCCATAGCGGAATGTCACTCACTTGGGAGGGGGAGAGTGGAGGGGGTGGAAATGAGGCCGGCGAGGATTGGGGCCGGGTTCAAGTCACCCTGTCGCCTGCGTTGTGTGGGGGTTGTGGCCTGAGCATTTAGTTGCCGGGGAAGCTTGCCGCTGTATGTTGAAGGGTTGGGGGTGTTCCCTTTGACTGCTGGATGGAGAGGTGTGGGGGCCATGAGAAGTGTTGGGGTAGGGGGTATGTCACTGTTTGAGATTGTGGCACCCTTTAAAAAGGGCGCCCCGACCTCTGAGGATCAGGACCTATCAACGTGTTTAGGCCCTGCCTGTCTCGAGGCTAGTGCAAAACTTGCCCCTCTCCAAAAAAATATCCAAGTGCTGTTAAATAGCACCTGATAAGCAGTGCCACGGCCAACGGGAAATGTACCAATTTTCTCTTCTTTTTTTCCCAGAGAATCACACTCTTAATTTATAATCGACTAAATTAATGTGCTAAATATTTAATTTTCTGGAACTGTGTAAATTGAGTATTGGCATTATATAACGGGACTTAGATGGGGATGGTTGTGGTGATTGTCTCTTTAAGGATTAATCTGCAGAGTAAGGGTCACTTGACCCAGGGAACCAATCAGGCTGCTGTGTGGGGGCAATCACCCTGGTTAGGGTGGGCTTCTGTACTCAGTCATCTCGGAAGCTGAATGCAGTCATGAGGCTACAACCCTCTGTACGGTTTTAACCTTTAAATAAATGAGTTGTGTTTTCCCTCAACTGGTGAATGAGCATTTTTGCACCCATATTTGGGTTTCACCTCCAGTTGGTTTCACTAGGATTACAGTGCGATTCTGCCCCCAACGAGATTTTCTAGCCTCCAATTTTACTGCTACCAACTAACAAACCAGAAATAGATGTTAGTTCTCTGATTGACAGCTCTAAGCTGTGATGGTATGCAACGTGGTGCTTAAAGTAATACCTAATGTCTAAGCAGCTGTTGTACAATTACAATTTAATAGATAGCTACAGTAGGTAATTTTCACACTAATAATTTACAGTTGTGATTGCTTTAAAATAATAGATGATGTCCAAGCAGCTGCTGGAAATTACAGAGTGAAAATGTTTCTTATTTTTAAAATCAGCTTAATTTAAGGGCATAATGAAACAAATGCAGACTTCCGTTCTCAGGTTCCAAGGTAAAGTTTTGGTTGACTGAATGATCGCAACTATTCAGTAATTTCCTCAGCCTTATGCTTCAGGCATTACAGCCTATTTTCAATCATGATGGGAATCCTTGCTTCAGTCGTTTTCTTTCACTCAAATTAATATTTACATGATGGAGATAAATGACTTTGTAAAATATAACTCATAAAGCCGTTGTACATCTCATTTATTCCAATTTGGATTTAAAAAATTTTGCTTTGTGCAATAATGTTTTAAAGCAAATTTGTTGAACTTGTTTTGCTTTATGGATTGTTGGTAGCTTTGAAATTACAGAAGTATTGCATGAGCTAGTCTCAGTGAAAGGATTCTGCAATGGCATTATTATTTGCATGGGCTGCTCTCAATATGACTGATTTTTCTGATGTCCATGGAAACAATCATTTCATAGAATCCAAAAGAGCATTCCACCCATTCATTCACACTAATCCCCCTAACCTCACATCTTTGGATACTAAGGAGCAATTTGCATGGCCAATCCACCTAAACTGCACATCTTTGGACTGTGGAAGGAAACCAGAGCACCCGGAGGAAACCCATGCAGACATGGGGAGAACGTACAAACTCCACACAGACAGTCACCCACGGTTGGAATTGAACCTGGATCCCTGTTGCTGTGAGGCAGCAGTGCCACTGTGCCACCATGTTGTCCTGGCATAAAAGTCTGGAAAAAAAGATGAAGAACTGAGTCCCTGTGATTTTGGCCTTTATTGCTGTACTTGCATTTCTGAAGCGTTCCTTTGATTACGAGGAATCGGGCAGATTTTAGAACGAAGGGTAGGAGAGGGTGGCAGAAGGCACACTTTGACCTGTGCCTCAACTAGGTGTTGACTTGACAGAAGCTGTTAAATGAGTAAAGGGAGGTGTTTCTGGCCAGGCCTTTCAATTTCTGACTGCCTTAAGGTTGCTGGATGCTCCAGCACAAATTCACTCTGTAAGCATGGTGCTATGACCTGTCCTGAATTTTAACAATCCAAAGGATCATAAAGGATCGTGGGTGACCCAAAGGTATCAGGACAGGCCACTTCATTTAACCTATCCCAGTTTTCCAAAATCTAGGGCCATTTAGGGCAAAATCTAGAGTAGAGGTACATGTCATGGCAAGGAAATACAGAAGAATAGGTTTCTCTGAATGTCCTGCATTGTTTTCATTTACTACCTGAGAACCAGATTGATTGATATGTCATGAGAGCGGTCAGAGGTCACCAACACCGTGTTTGGACAAATTGTAGCAGGGTCAGGGGGCGTTCACAGGGCAAGAGATTGCGGAGGTGGGAGTGTGGTGGACAGATTGGGGAGGACTTTACAGGCAAGCTTCTTGGGCCTGGAAAAAACACACCTCCTCCTCCTGGCCCACAAGAACTGCTGTAAATGCACATATGATCCATCTGTTTTCGTCTACTTTTACTTGCCAGGTTTTGCAAGGTCAGAGAGCCCAGCTGACAGTAAGTTTTCGATGATCAACCTGCTCCCTAAGAGGAGATTGGTCATTTGCCTCCCCAACCCCTGATCCTCATTCATCCCAGCACGATTAAAACCGGAAGCTGGTGTTGTATTTGGGTCTGAATTTTTTTAAGTTTTAACTCCCAACACAACCCCAAACCCACCTGTTGTTTAGGATTAAACAAAGAACAATGAACAAAAAAAATACAGCACAGGAAAAGGCATATTGAGGTGTGAATTTGGTCCCCATGGCTGTTCATGTGTCTGGATGAAGAACTGGTTGTTGAAGGTGAAGACATTGTGGTTCAGGATGAAGCGGATGAGTTGTAAAATTGTATCTGGAAACTAGCAGTTGACGGCATTGAGTACTGAGGCCGTTGCAGCAATGCCATCATCGTGGGGGATGCTGGTGTAGAGTACCGAGACATCCATTGTGACGAGGAGTGCTCCTGGTTCAACTGCTCCATGTGTGTTGAGTTTCTGTAGGAAGTCCGTAGTGTCGCAACAAAAGCTGGGGGTTCTTTGTACAATGTGTTTCAGGATGCCCTCGACATAGCCGGAGAGCTATGACCGAGCCAGTTCTGTATCCATCTTGCCAGCTCACTTTTGATCCTGGGCAACTTCACCTTCTGTACAGTCTGCCACGAGGGACCTTATCAAAGGCCTTACTGATGTCCATGTAGACAACATCCACTGCCCTACCCTTATCAATCATAGAATCATAGAAACCCTACAGTGCAGAAGGAGGCCATTCGGCCCATCGAGTCTGCACCGACCACAATCCCACCCAGGCCCTACCCCCACATATTTACCCGCTAATCCCTCTAACTACACATCTCAGGGACAATTTTTAACCTGGCCAATCAACCTAACCCGCACATCTTTGGACTATCAATCATTGGATAATCTTTGGATTATCAATCATCCTCGTCACTTCCTCGAAAAACTCGATCAAGTTAGTGAGACACGACCTCCCCTTCACAAAACCATGTTGCCTCTCGCTAATATGTCCATTTATTTCCAAGTGGGAGTAAATCCTGTCTCGAAGAATCTTCTCCAATAATTTCCCTACCATTGACTGAGATTCACCGGCCTGTAATTACCTGAATTATCCTTGCTACCCTTCTTAAACAAAGGAACAATATTGGCTATTCTCCAATCCTCTGGGACCTGCCCTGTCGCCAGTGAGGATACAAAGATTTCTGTCAAGACCCCAGCAATTTCCTCCCTTGCCTTTCTCAGTATTCTGGGGTACATCCCATCAGGGGATATTCTCTACCTTAATGTTTCTCAAGACCCCCAATTGATCTCAACATGATCCAAACTATCTATACATCCTTCCCCAGACTCAGCATCCACCAGTCCTTCTCTTTGGTGAATACTGAAGCAAAGTACTCATTTAATACCTCACCCATTTCCTCTGGCTCCACGCATACATTCCCTCCCCTGTCCTTGAGTAGGCCAACCCTCTCCCTGGCTACTCTCTTACTCTTTATATATGTATAAAAAGCCTTGGGATTTTCCTTAATCCTGCTGGCCAATGACTTTTCGTGACCCCTTTTAGTCCTTACTCCTTGCTTAAGTTTCTTTCTACTTTCCCACATTCCCAAGTATTCCACACTTGCTTCGTGTTTTCCCAGCCTCCTACCCTTGACAAACGCTTCCTTTTCCTCTTTGACTAGGCTCACAATATCTCCACCCCTGAAACACCACCCCTGAAATCAAATCCAATCTACAAAATGTTCCTTTCACCACCCCTTGACTATCAGCTGCAGTCTGAGAAATTTGTAGATGTTTCTTATTTTCCCGAGGATTTTAAGTGTCAGGACATCCCAGTAAGGATCAGAAAGAATAGCACACTTTGCTCCACAGGGAAGGCATGGGATTATGGTGGCAGGAAAATTGGCTTTTGGTCTCTTGAGGCTTTATTGAAGCTGAGATGCAATTGTGAGGCTGAAACCTCAGTGACAATATGGCTGCCAAATGATGTGAGCTTTAGACAACGTAACAATGAGGATCGTAAGCTGCAGGCTAACAGAGGGCAGGATGTCGTAGAAAGCATTGGAACAAAGACAGACAGGAGGAGACTTGATGAGGATCTATGTGAAGGAGAACATCAAGCAATGACAAAACGAGAAGGATGCTGACAAATAGAAGAGGCCACAATAGAGTGTGAAAGAGAAGAGCTAGATGTGATAACTCAAAGAGCAGAATCTTGTGAAGGTGAGGCTGAAGGTGCATTTCATGTTTTAAATGCATGTCATAGCTGATTGCACTGTCAAGTGATGCTGATGTGCCACATACCGATCCCTGCGTTATTACTGAGACAACATGTCGTGGTCTTTAGTCATATCATAAAAATCTAATAATATTTTAAATGAAGTAAACTTTCTTTTAAATGTAACCAGTTATCAATGAGCTGCAATTATGCAGCTCAAATCAGTATGGCTTGAAAAGACTAGACTATACTTTCCTTCCCTTTCTGTTTGCAAAAAAGATGCTCCGTGCATTAAGCAAGTTAGCTTTATGATTAAAGAAACTTTTTCTACAAGCAACTTTTCCCACTAGCGTTAATTAGTCAATCAATGGTAAAAGGAATTTGAGCTTTGATCTTGGAGAGTACCTTCATGATTAGAATTGCTGTTAATGTGACTGGCCCACAAGGCAGGGCTTGAATGACTGTGCTTTTGGCATTTGTTATTGTTTCTAATTTTAAATTTTTTATATGTTAAATATGAGTATAACTTGATGTTTGTTAAAATTAACAAAGAAAGAATTATTGCAATATGAGTAAATTATTTACAAGGGCATTTGGTATCAGGAATGCAGGGATGAGAATAAGGCCTGGTCGGTCAAAAGCATGGCCACTAATGATATAGTAAGAAGTTTAACAACACCAGGTTAAAGTCCAACAGGTTTATTTGGTAGCAAAAGCCACACAAGCTTTCGAGGCTCTGAGCCCCTTCTTCAGGTGAGTGGGAATTCTGTTCACAAACAGAACTTATAAGACACAGACTCAATTTACATGAATAATGGTTGGAATGCGAATACTTACAACTAATCCAGTCTTTAAGAAACAAAACAATGGGAGTGGAGAGAGCATCAAGACAGGCTAAAAAGATGTGTATTGTCTCCAGACAAGACAGCCAGTGAAACTCTGCAGGTCCACGCAACTGTGGGAGTTACAAATAGTGTGACATAAATTCTGATTCTAGGATCGCATGATAAAGACTCAGGAGGAAAAAAGCAGAAATATTTATGTGAAATAGTGTGACATAAACCCAATATCCCGGTTGAGGCCGTCCTTGTGTGTGCGGAACCTGGCTATCAGTTTCTGCTCCGCGACTCTGCGCTGTCGTGTGTCGCGAAGGCCGCCTTGGAGAACGCTTACCCGAATATCAGAGGCCGAATGCCCGTGACCGCTGAAGTGCTCCCCAACAGGAAGAGAACAGGCATTCGGTCACGGGCATTCGGCCTCTGATATTCGGGTAAGCGTTCTCCAAGGCGGCCTTCGCGACACACGACAGCGCAGAGTCGCGGAGCAGAAACTGATAGCCAGGTTCCGCACACACAAGGACGGCCTCAACCGGGATATTGGGTTTATGTCACACTATTTCACATAAATATTTCTGCTTTTTTCCTCCTGAGTCTTTATCATGCGATCCTAGAATCAGAATTTATGTCACACTATTTGTAACTCCCACAGTTGCGTGGACCTGCAGAGTTTCACTGGCTGTCTTGTCTGGAGACAATACACATCTTTTTAGCCTGTCTTGATGCTCTCTCCACTCCCATTGTTTTGTTTCTTAAAGACTGGATTAGTTGTAAGTATTCGCATTCCAACCATTATTCATGTAAATTGAGTCTGTGTCTTATAAGTTCTGTTTGTGAACAGAATTCCCACTCACCTGAAGAAGGGGCTCAGAGCCTCGAAAGCTTGTGTGGCTTTTGCTACCAAATAAACCTGTTGGACTTTAACCTGGTGTTGTTAAACTTCTTACTGTGTTTACCCCAGTCCAACGCCGGCATCTCCACATCATCACTAATGATATGCCATAAGGAAGTGGGAGATAAAACAAGAAACGGGATGGTGGAATAGAGATACTTTGGGGTTGGGTGGAGTGAGGTTTGGAGGATACCCAGATAGGGAGACACAAGATCATTGGGGGATTTAAACATGAGGATGAGGATTTTAAATTTGTCTGGGCGCCAACATCAATCATAGTTTTCTGTGATCTTGTTCAATTCAGGCAGTATCTTGGAAAATTTCCCTATAGATTTCATTCTCTTGTAGATCTAAAGTAAAATCATCATTTGAGCAGTCCCTATTGGAAAACTGTGTCAAGGCTGCGATTTTATCCCTTTTAGAACAAATGTACTATAGTAATCTCATATGAAACTAAAAAATGTGCTAAGTTTCCAATTTGGTTTCAAAACTATATCCACTTGTAGGTTTTAGGCCCCATTAATCCCTAACCAAAAGTGCATTTCTTGAATTGGCAACTTTAGGTGAATGGGAAAGTCTAAGGCAGGCTTGTTCAACCTTTTCGTGCGAGAGGCCACCTGTCAATTTTTTTCTCAATCAAGTGGCCGATGAGTAAATTTTGAAAAGGTAAAGTTTTGTGCAAAATTAAACAAAAATTTCAATAAAATGTTGAGGTATGCAGAAAAGAAACAACCTTGCTGAGCGAAAGTAAAGCAATGTCAAAGCAATAAATTGATTATTTAAAATAATGATTAATTAATTAAAAGTTTGAGAGGGTCAAGTTGTGTTTTTCAGCTCACTGTCAGTCTTGGGATACTTACACACTCACCCACATCCAAGGCAGGATTTTCTGGCTGTGCTCGCCACAAGGCTGGAAATTCCCACCCAAGGTTAGTGGACCTTTGCATGGTCCATGTTCTGCCCGCTACGATTCCCTTGGTGGGCGAGACGGGAAAATTCCACCACCAGTATGTGAGTTGGTGTGAGTGTGTTGGCTTGGGGGT
This sequence comes from Mustelus asterias, assembly GCF_964213995.1. Lineage (NCBI taxonomy): Eukaryota > Metazoa > Chordata > Chondrichthyes > Carcharhiniformes > Triakidae > Mustelus > Mustelus asterias. The sequence continues at coordinate 122,951,561 of NC_135803.1, read as the reverse complement.
GGGGGTGGGGGTGAGCGTGAACCCTGAGTCTGAAAGTGAGCCTGATTCTCTCTCATATACTCTGTTGCTCAAATACACACATTCTGTCATTACGCACACACACAAACTCTGTCTCACACACATACACACAAACTCTGTCACACACACACACACCACACACACACATACACACACAGACACTGGAATTTTCTGACCGTTCACACCAGCTGGATTTTTCCAGCCCGCTGCAGTGAATGGAGGTTTGGCTTGACATGAAATTCTCTGATTGTGGCAGTGGAAGTGTGGCATGAATGACTGGTAAGATTGTGTCCCTAGTCTCTCGCTCACACACTAATTTTACTCACACATACTCTTGCTCTAATTCCATGGACCATAAGACCATAAGGCATGGGAGCAGAAGTAGGCCATTCAGCCCACCGAATCTGCTCTGCCATTCAATGACTGATTTGATATAACCGTCAACTCCACTTTCCCGCTTTATCTCCATAACCCTTGATCCCCTTACTGATTAAAAATCTATCTATTTCACCCCAAACATACTTAATGACCCATCCTCTATAGACCTCTGTGGTAAAGAATTCCACAGATTCACCATCCTCTGACAGGAGAAATTCCTCCTTATCTCTGACTTAAATGAGTGACCCCCTTACTCTGAGATTAAGCCCTTTGGTCCTGGACTCATAAGAGAAAACAACACTCAGTATCTACCCTTTCAAGCAGCCTGAGAATCCTATATGTCTCAATAAGCTCGTCTCACATTCTTCTAAACTCCAAAGAGTACAGGCCCAATCTACTCAACCTCTTGTCATTAGAAAATCCTCCATACCTGGGATAAACTTACTGAACCTACTCTGGACTGCCTCCAATGCCAGTATATCTTTCCTTAGATAAGGGGACCAAAACTGTTCACAGTATTCCAGGCGTGGTCTAACTAGTGTTGTTTTAGCAATATTCACCTATTTTATGCTCAATTCCCTTTGAAGTAAAGGCCAACATTCCATATGCCTTCCTTATTTCCTGCTGAATTTGCATGCTAGCTTAGAAATCTTAGAAACCCTACAGCACAGAGAGAGGCCATTCGGCCCATCGAGTCTGCACCGATCACAATCCCACCCAGGCCCTACCCCCATATCCCTACATATTTACCCACGAATCCCTCTAACCTACACATCTCAGGACACTAAGGGCAATTTTTAGCATGGCCAATCAACCTAACCCGCACATCTTTGGACTGTGGGAGGAAACCGGAGCACCCGGAGGAAACCCACGCAGACACGAGGAGAATGTGCAAACTCCACACAGACAGTGACCCGAGCCGGGAATCGAACCCAGGTCCCTGGAGCTGTGAAGCTGCAGTGCTAACCACTGTGCCACCGTGCCGCCCCTTTTTGTGATTTATGCACAAGTACCCCCAAGTTCTCCTGTGCTGAAACTTTCTGTATCAAATACTATTCGGCTCCTTTATTCTTCCTACCAAAGTGCATAACTTCACATTTGCCTACATCATATTCCATTTGTCAAGTTTTTGCCCACTCACTTAGCCTGTCTGTATCCCTCTGTAGATTCTTTGTGTGATCCTCACCACTTGCCTTCCCACTTATTTTTGTGTCATCTGCAAACTTGGCAAGAATACATTCACTCCCCTTGTCCAAACCATTAATATATGTTGTAAATAATTGTGGCCCCAGCACTGATCCCATTGGCACTCCACAGGTTGCCATCCTGAAAATGACCCTCTTATCCCAACTCTGTTTTCTATTAGTAGCCAGTCCTCTATCTTTGCTAATATACTGCCCAGTGAGCACTTATTTTATTAAGTAGCCTTTTGTACGGTACTTTATTGAAAGGTTTTTGAAAATCCAATTAATTACATCTACTGGTTCCCTTTTATCTATCCTGCTCATTACTACTTCATATAATTCTAATAAATTTTTACAGGCATGATTTCTCCTTCAGGAAGCCATGCTGACTTTGCTTGATTGTATTATATATTTCTATGTGCTCTGCTTTTACATCCTTTATAATGGACTCGTAACATTTTCCCAATGAGAAATGTTAAACTAACTGGTCCATCGTTACCTATATTTTGTCTCCCTTTGTTTTTGAATAAGGGTTACATCGGAAGTTTCCCAATCCTCTGGGGATTTTCCAGAATTTAAGGAAGATTACTACCAGTGCATCCACTATCTCTGTAGCGACTTCCTTTAATAAGTCCTGCTCGGCAGCCACTTTCCCCCTACTCGGTAGCCACTCCATCCCCGCTCGGCAGCCACTTTCCCCTCACACGGCAGCCACTTTTGCTCTTACCTTCACCCTGAAAACCTCTCTCCCTCCCCAGCACACTCACTGCTGCCATCACGCAATATTTCCAGGCATCAGGCTGAAGAAAGCAGCTGCTCCAATCAGAGACTAATTCTCGCCCACCTTTGCTGCTGATTGGCTCACTAGTGATCCTAGCAACAGCAAACATGTGAGGAGAATGACCTGTGGAGGAGCAGTTCTTTGGAGAAACTTCAAATTGACTGACTGACATTGTAAACACATGGTCCATGGGCCGAATAGTGGCACCCATGTGTTGGAAGAACCTTTTTCAGGGTAAGCTTCCTTTAAACCTAGCTTTAACACAGTGTCCAACTTTCATATCATCATGGATTGAGATATAATGCAAAAGCAATGGGTGCAGCTCTGCATTCTGTCACATTAGGGTGGTAGGTGAATAGCAAAAGGTGGCATCAGCTGGCTAATACACAGAAGTGGTGGGACTGTGACTTATAGTGCTGACCATTTAAAGTTCCACTGTGGTATCAATAAAGATCGGGTGACATGAAATGAATATCAAATCACACAGATTTTCCAAAGTTACCCTTCAGGTACCTGGGAGAGATATTTTATGTGATTTAGATACACTTTCTGAGTCCTATATTGCATTTGTTAGTAATGGAATATCACAGGGATCATTTGTACACATGTGCTTTATTCAATATAGTTTAAGGACTATAGCTTATGCAGCTTTTTCTATCCTGGTTATGAATCAAATTCTATAAGATGTTGCATCCTACATTAAGAAGTTGTTCTACTGATTACAAAACATTCTACCATACAAAGTAAAATGTCTTCAGAACTAATTACTGAATCAAAATGCAAGAGATTTAGCAAGTGCACCGTTACATCCCAGGGGAGAATTCAGCTTTGCACATTCTATTTCAAGTGTTGCCTAGCAAATGGAAGACTTATCACCAAGGAAACACATGTTCTTAATCATAATGATTCTAGGCACTCACTTGTGTAAAGGTTAAATTGTAAAAACTGAAGTCAGCGAGATTTAATATTAGAATAATGTTTTCTGTTTTCCAAAGTTTATTTGCAGGATATTTTAATGTGCAAAATGTGAGTGGAAATGGACGTTACTCTGTTCCCTGTCTCCTGTTCGCCATGAATCTCAGAGATACTTAAATGATTTAGCTTAATTTATTTTAGCAGAACATACTGATGGTGAAAATAGATTGGCTGCTCTGTGCTTCATCTTAAATTTCCATTTATGCAATTGCATTGAAGATATTTGAAGGTAAAATACATGGGTGAGGGGTATGAATAATGCCGATCTGCCCCTCAGCAATTGGATGGGCAGTTAAATCAAATTATTTACTCAAACTTGAGCTGCACAAATTTAGCCAACTGTGACTTTTATGCAGTCTCTTGAACGAGCAGCCAAGCTGCTTAACGAAAGCAAACTTGAAATCTGCTGCATGTTGTCTAATGACATCATGCCTTGCCAACACCTACGATGGGTCCTATGGTCCATCCATGGTCTATATAATTCTTCATAGGCTGCTGGCATTCCCTGCCCGTTCTGGGAATGAATTGGGGGCATGTTAATGTGGAATTAGATTTAAAATATTTTGATATTCTTGGCTCTAAAACAGTGGGGATGTTTCCAACTCACCTTTCCTCCCATCCAGCTGGAGTTAAAATCAGAGCCAGGTCTCGGAAGTTTGATTTTCACAGTGTGCCTTTGGTGGAAAGTTGCCAAGGGCGTGATTGTCTTTAATACTTTTTGTGACCCTCTGTTTCTTACTTACGCAGGAAAATATTTGCCAGATCTATTTTCTGTGGCAGATGCCATTGGCATTGATTTTTGATAGTGATGGTAATTTGAATGCCATTAAACAGAAAAAATACTTTAAATATAAGTTACTCTTCTATTCAGCTGACACTTCATGGCATTCTAGTGTGCAAAGATAACCCCGGCTTCTTTGCTCTACTGCAGACTACCTTAAACCACTCTCCCCTGTTCTGTTCACCCCCATCTCTAAAAATAAGAACGAGGAGCTCATGGACCTGTGTAAGATTAGATTGAGACCATCCAATCAACTGTCTCTGCCATGTTTCTCCCCTAAAGTAGCCCATCTGGCCAACCCTCTTATAATGCTCTGCCATGTCCTGGCTTACCCTTGCATCTTTCTCTAGTTTCTCTCCTATCCTCCCTCATGCCTTCTAATGCTCATGAAACCCCACTCAATTTTGTTCCACGAAGCTGCTGAGTACCCAACTTCCTTTGCTGGTCCCCATGTTAGCTGAAATTATGAATGGTTCTCTCCCTTCAAGCAGTGTTCTTCTCTCCTTTAAGTATGCAGTTATCACCCCTCAAAAGGCCAACTCTTGATCTCGTCGTCCATACAAACTATTGGCCAACCTCCAATCTACCTTTCTCTTCAAAGTCCTTTAATATGTTGTCACCTCTCAAATAACATTGACAAATGTCATCTTTCCCTGAACTCCATGTTTAAATCCCTTTGGTCAGCCTTCAACCCCCCGCCCCCACCCCCCGAACCTCAGCCATCCTCCTATATGACTATGAAAAAGATAAACTATCCCTTCTCATTTCCTTCTTGATCTGTCTGCAGTCTTTGACACAGTTGACCTTTCCATCCTCCTCTAATACTCCACTGCTTGGTGGTCCGGCTGAGTGAGACTACACTCACCTGTTCCATTCTTATCTATGTAGCCAGAGTATCACTTGAAATGGCTTCTCTTAAGTTCCCACATTGTTACCTCTGGTATCCATGGCAGATCTACCCTTGGTCCCTCCTATTTCACATTTACATGCTGCTTCTTGGTGACATCATTCGAAAGCACAGTGTTATATTTTGCATGTACACTGACGACATCCAGCTCTACCTCACCAGCACCTCTTTCAACTCCTCCACCATTTCAGCAGTTTCCCATGCTAATATTCAACAGATACGCATGGCCTGCTGCTGAGAACTTTCTTCTCTCTGAGATGGGATGACCAATAGAGTCTAATTAGCTTGATTCCAGCCAAAGTTAGTGGCACATACATAGGTAAGTATTGACATTTTGCCACTGTAGGTACTGGGAAGAAAATTGAGTGAATTTTTATCATCTGATTTGATTTCAGTAGCTTTTGTGGAAATAAGCATTTTATAATTAACAGTATTGCTCAGCTGACATTAGCGACAGGTTATTTGATGAGCAGTTCCACCTGGTTCGAAGCATGAGATTCAAGACAATAGGATAGAGAGGGCTAGACAGAGAAGTTTATTGATGCAGGAAGAGGATTTGTAGCGAGGTGCAGCAATGACGATGCTGCTTACCCTGCAAATCTGTAAGTATCAAATGAATGACATTTATCGTTTGTTGTTCCCAAAGCTGTTTTCAGTGACCCCTTTAAGGGATGCTGGTTCTGGCCAATTTCAAGTCTGTGCAGGGCAAAAATTTAATGTGCACTGCATTTAAACATAGAAGAATGATATGGTATATTTGTTATTATTTAAATAGCTAATAATTTTTTGGACAGTACTCACTTCTGATGGTCTTAAGACTGATTCCTGGGAAGCCTGGCCTTGTAATGTGAATCCACTTTTTGACAATGTTAGCTTGATGGTGAGAAGTGATTTGCTACATGTGAAGAATTGCTACATCTCAATATGTGCTGTCATACAGGGATGGTTGTTTGCAGTCTACCGCTAAGCACATGGCAACAGCTGTGCCCTTTGCATTGGAGGCTTCTTGGCATTGCTGCTTCTATTAGCAGAAGAGATAGAAGCATTGAAATACAGACTCAGTTGAACGATAGCTAAAGGCAACCTTAATTCTTAGGATTCTGACATTTCATAGATGCCTACAATTTTACACTCAGATCATTGGTCCTTTTTGCATCTGATTGAAAGGATTGTTCTGACATCTGTCCTCTATTGAGATACTAAAGCAATAAGCAGCATAATTCCTCTTTCAAGAGCTGTTTATCTTCATGTTTCTTACCTATGTGTAGTCAATGTGCACCATGAACCTGTGACCAAACATGGGGAGAACTCAAAATTAAGTTAGTAAATTAATTCCATTGAATCTGTTGAGATTAATGCCCGCTCCGTTTACTGTGCTGGTATACAACATCCAGCAACCATGATTCTCAGAATCATTGAATCAACCTTATTAAATTCATGTCAACCATATTCTCCATATGTGTTACCAGAAAGTGCAAATTTATACAATATAGTTTCTCATTGATTAATAATGGAGATTTCTCTCTATATTAACCTGCTGCATTGAAACTGTAATGTTGTGGCACTCTATCGTTGCCTAGAGATTTCAGACTTTGTTAGCAAAAAGGGGTATTTATTAATCAGAGAAACTAGGTACAAGAGTTGCAGCTTGAGGATGCCCTGGAGTTGGGCTCCAGTCTTTATGATGTTAACAACATGGCTACTAAATCATTCTGTCTGAGGGGGACTCCACCCTCTGTGGTGATCACTCACTCTCAATTCCTATTTGACACTCAAGTCAGTGGCCCACCTCTGCTGCACTGTCTTAAAGAGACAGACACCACATACACAACAGAAACATAGAAAATAGGAGCAGGAGTATGCCAATCAGCCCTTCGAGCCTGCTCCACCATTTATTATGGTTATGGCTGATCATCTAACTCAGTAACCTGTTCCCGCTTTCCCTATATCCTTTGATCCATTTAGCCCAAAGAGCTGTATCTAATTCCTTATTGATAGCATACAATGTTTTAGCCTCAATTGCTTTCAGTGGTAAAGAATTCCACAGGCTCATCACTCTCTGGGTGAAGTTCTAGATGGTTTACCCCATGTCCTTAGTCTGTGAACCCTGGTTCTGGACTTGCCCTCTATCAGGAACATCCTTCCTGCATCTACCCTGTCTAGTCCTGTTAGAATTTTATAGGTTTTTATGAGATCCCCTCTCCCCCCACCCCCCAACTCATTTTCCTAAACTCCAGCGAAAATAATCCTAACTGGACCAATCTCTCCTCATACATTAGTACAGCCATCCCAGGAATCAGTCTAGTAAACCTTCGCTACACTCCCTCCACAGCAAGAACATTCTTCCTCAAATAAGGAGAACAAAACTGCAAACAATATTCAAGGTGTGGTTTCACAAAGGGCCTGTGTAATGCAGCAAGACATCTCTGCCCCTGTACTCAACTCTTCTCGCTATGAAGGCCAACATACCATTATCCTTCTTCACTGCCTGTTGCACCTGCATGCTTACTTTCAAGAACAGGCATACAAGGAGACCCAGGTCTCGTTGCACATTCCCCTCCCTCAATTTATAGCCATCCAGATAATCATCTGTCTTCCTGTTTTTGCTACCAAAGTGGATAATCTCACATTTATCCACATTATACTGCATCTGCCATGGATTTTCCCACTCACTCAACTTGTCTAAATCAAGTGGGGTCCTAGCACTGATCCCTGCCGTACCACACTAGTCACTGCCTGCCAATCGGATAAAGATCCATTTATTCCTACACTTTGGGTGGAATTTTACCGGCACGTCCGCCCAAGGTTTGTACGATCCCGCCTGAGGCCAACGGAGAATGTCGTTCTCCGAGCCTCACCCGCCCCTGGAATCGGGGCGGTGTGCCAGTAAAATTCCAGCCTTTGTTTCTTGTCTGCCAACCAGCTTTCTATCTGTCTTAATTCACAACTTCTAATCCCATGTGCGTTAATTTTACACGCTAATCTCTTATGTGGTACCTTGTTGAAAGTCTTCTGAAAGTCCAAATAAACCACATCCACTGGTTCCCCCTCATCAACTCTACTAGTTACATCCTCAAAGAATTCCAGTAGAGTTGTCAAGCATGATTTCCCTTTCATAAATTCATGCTGACTCTGTCTGAAGTTGCCACAAGTGCTCTGCTATAAAATCATTGATAATGGACTGCACCATTTCCCCCACAGCTGAAATCAGGCTGACTGGTCTATAATTCCCTGTTTTCTCTTTACCTCCCTTTTTAAATAGTGGGGTTACATTTGTACACTCCAATCCATAGGAATGTTTTTAATGCAAAGGTAGATAAACTTTTGAACAGTAAATGAATTAAGGGTTATGGTGAGCGGGCGGGTAAGTGGAGCTGAGTTCACAAAAAGATCAGCCATGATCTTGGAGGGCGGCATGCTGGCACAATGGTTAGCACTGCTGCCTCACAGCTCCAGGGTCCTGGGTTTGATTCCCGGCTTGGATGACTGTCAGTGTGAAGTTTGCACATTCTCCCCGTGTCTGCATAGGTTTCCTCCTGGTGCTTCGGTTTCCTCCCACAGTCCAAAGATGTGCAGGTTGGATGGATTGGCCATGATAAATTGCTGCTTAGTGTCAGGGGGACGAGCTAGGGTAAATACATGAGGTTATGGGGATAGGGCCTGGGTGGGATTGTGGTCGGTGCAGACTCAATGGGCCGAATGGTCTCCTTCTGCGCTGTAGGATTCTATGGTCTTATTGAATGGCGGAGCAGGCTCGAGGGGCCAGATGGCCTACTCCTTCTCCTGGTTCTTATGTTCCTCAAACTTACATTATTCTTTGCTGCAACGTTGCAGCAGGGCGAGGGCAGAAGTGTAAGCATGATAGCAGGATGGTGAATTGAAATGACAAGTGAGCAGAAGGTCGGGGTCATGTTTGCACACTGAATGGAGGTGTTCTGCAAAGCAGTCACCCAGTCTGCATTTGGCCTCCCCAGTGTATAGGACACCGCATTGTGAGCAGCAAATACAATAGACTAAGTTGAAAGAAATACAGATATGTCACTGCTTCACCTGGAAGGTGTATTTAGGGCTTCGTACAATGAGAGAGGGAGGAATTAAAGTGTTACCTCTTGTATTAAAAATCTGGAGTTTCCTTTGCTTGTTTATGTTATCATGCACATTGCTAGATGATCACTTGTCTTCCCAAATCATTTCTGAGGGGAATGCATTGCAGTACCATGCAGTCTTTCAGATCCCTTCAGAATGGGCTATCATTCATGAGCCAGCCATGATGCTAGGAAATATTACATTAACACCATTTTACTTCTGACAATCATAGATATTAAATTTATAAGGTCTTAACCACATGAACAGCACCACCCTCATTCTGGGCCAATTTCAGTACACACGACTAAAAATGTTCTCCAAATTCTCAAAAAGGGAGATGCAGTACTGATATCCTTTCCCTTTTTGTGTACAGATCTTCTCCAGCCACTAGGCTTAATGGTGAACAAACAGATTGAACGCAAACTCAAACACGATTTACGAACGTGTTACGAACATTCCAGAACGGTTGAAGGGCGAAAATGCTGCTGATAAAATCAAAGTTGATCTTCATATGTCATCTTTAAAATTTCTACATGCTCAGTAGCTTGTAAATATATTCATTTAGCTTATGAGAATTATCTGTAAAAGGCCTTTTTTGGCTTGTATTATGAATGCCCATTACAACTGTATCTTTCAGTTTCTGTAATTTTGTGTACTCTGTTCTTCCAATAAAATAAGTAGAAATTTTAAGACAAATATTAGGGAGATTTTTGACTGGAAGTAGGATCTAAGTGGCCAGGGGTGGAGGCAAGTGGCAAAACTTACGAACTCCTCATTATAAGGCTAGATGATTTTAACTCCCAGCCCCCGCTGAATGTTACCGGTTGACTACTTTGTTGAAATGACAGCTCACTGTTGTATGTGAGTGGAAGTTTGGATGATAGGAGGCCACTGGCTGGCAACAAAGGGAGATTTGCTAGCAAGAAGGTAGATCATGGGAGAGGATTTCAGAGGGTTTTATGGAAAAATAAGTCAGGGGATGTATAAGTAAATATTCCTTGTGGAGCCCACAGAACAATACTTGCTCCTCACATGCATGAAGAACATCAAAACAACTTAGCTTAAGTGGCATGTTCTCATCTCAGACCCCCTTCCTGTTTCTTCACCAGGCAGAGCTAAAATTGCAGTCAAGGTCTGGTGATATCATTGGACCCCAATAAACATATTTAATGAAGAACTCTACCAGACTCAAACAGTCAGTATGTAATTGATTTGATGTCAATCCTGCAATTTTGGACTTAGCCGCTTGAGTTAACACCATTCCTTAAACATGCACAGCTGAAAATGCATTCAGCAGCAGGAAGGACCTCCCTCAGAGGTTATTTATAGGGGTCATTAACAATGTCTGGGTTATTGCTGATGGATCTCCACTGGCTCTTTTTGACTTTGTGTAAGTGCTTGGTGTTTTGAGGAGTTGGTTTAAGTTGGTGAAGTCGACAGGGAATGGTGCTGCTGCATGTGGAGAAGGCCTTGGTTCGCACTGCCAGGATACTTATCTGGCCATAAAAGCAAAATACTGCAGATGCTGGAATCTGAAACAAAAACAGAAAATCCTCATTTACATTCCCTTTGTCCCAAACCACCTCCCCCACCCACCCACCCTCAGGGTATACATCTCTGATGATTCTCTTTGCTCTCAGCTTTGACGAAGAGTCATTTAGACTCGAAACGTTGGCTCTATTTTCTCCCCACAGATGCTGTCAGACCTGCTGAAACTTTTCAGTATTTTCTGTTTTTGTACTTACCAAGTCACTTCCTCCAGTACAAAAGGGAAATACTGTGTGGATGTTTGAACTCTGAAATAAAACAGAAAATGCTGGAAATACCCAGCTGGTTAAGTAACATCTGTTGAGAGAGAAATAGAGTAAATGTTAATGAAACTAGGTCTGATTTTCTTGTAGGCTTTGTGACCCTGACATTGGGACCAAATGGGTGGGGTGGTTCCAAGTCTCTGCTTGCTGGAAGCGAAGCTGCACGTGCAATTTCTCATAGGCGACCTGCTAATTGGCCACCTCTGAGTTTGTTACCGATTAAGACTCAAAATTGGTCCAAAGTGCCAGCAGCTCTGGAACCTTGGCAACATCATTGGGAGAGATGGGCACTGCTGAGGCAGGTCAGGGATCATGAGGGTGCCTCAACATAGAGGCACTCTTGGGCACAAAGATGCAAATAAAAATTATCAGGGCCCCTAGAAGCAGTGGGGAAATCCCTCGGACAGAACTGTTGTTACCATTATTGAAACATAGGAATTCTGACTGATGGTCTCCCAGACTGCTGCAGCTCTATTGAGCTGACAACCTCCACATGCGGTGGTGGGCTTTTCCACTGGTAATAAAATGCTAATGAAGCTGCAAAATTGCCTCTAATTGGTGTGCTAACAATGTTAATTGTTAAGTCTTTGAAGTAGGCAGGTAATCCATGTAGGCAGCACGGTGGCACCGTGGTTAGCATTGCTGCCTCACAGCTTCAGGGACTCGTGCTCAATTCAGTCTTGGGCGACTGTGTGGAGTTTGCACATTCTCCGGGTGCTCCGGTTTCCTTCCACAGTCCACAGATGTGCAGGTTAGGTTGATTGGCCATGTTAAATTGCCCCTTGGTGCCCAAAAGATGTGTAGGTCAGATGGATTAGCTATGGTGAATGTGTGGGGTTATGAGGATAGGGCAGGGGAGAGGTCTGGATACGATACTCTGTCAGAGAGTCGGTGCAGATGGGCCAAATGGACTCCTCCTGCACTGCAGGGATTCTATGAATACAATTTCTATGAATTTTCATGCCCGTCCTGGGGAATATTCCCCAACAGCAGGAATGTATCAGGGAGATGTCACGACATGGCTCTATGTCACAACATGGCCCCTATTTCCCAGACCTCCCTGTCTCCAGCCCACATGTTTTCTCTTTTCATAGATGCTGCCTGATCTATGAGTATTTCCAGAATTTTTTGTTTCGTTTCACTTGTTCTCAATCATGGTTCTATCATTACCATTCCCCATGGCTCCGTGCAGGAGAGGGAGATGGGGCAGAGGCAACAAAATATAGGACAAACTACTCACAGAGGAAGGAGGGGAAGACTAGCTTTTCCACATAGGGTCTTCCAGGAGCTTGTCTCTTAGTTACACCTAAGCCAGGAACACAGTGCATGTTGTGTGCACTAAACAGAGGAGGTGTACAATGAACTCTACCACCTCTGTAACAAGAGCTGCAACCACAGAGCAGGGCAAAGAAGCTGCTGTCAATGGCTGTGGAGGTGACCATGTCCCTGTTTCATATCAATATCCTTCCAGTCTGGAGCAACAACATATCTGGCAACTCCTAGTTTGCCGTCCAATGATGAATCAGAAAGATGATAGATTCTGGCCAGGAAAGAACATGTCACTGTATTCCCTCTGAACAGAGAGAAGCAGGTAGACTGTGAATGTGGTTTTGTCATGTTAGCGAGCCTCCCCATGTTGTGGTAACATTGACTCCACACATTGGGCTGTGTGGACACAGGCTAGAATTTTCTGGCCATTCACACCCCATCGCCGCTGCAAGGACGGAGAATTTGGCGCTCAGCTAAATCTTGGTTCACTGCAGCAGGACCAGAGAATTCCGCTGGAGTGAATGGCCAAAAAATTCTGGCCGCAGTATCTTTAGGCTCAGAGTTACTCCAAACGCAAAGGCTACCATTCACTAAATGTGCAGCAATTGGTGTGTGCCTATTACTCAGCACATCTAGTTGGTGAATGCCCACTGGTCTGGCAGCAGTCATGATGTTTTCATTCTGTGCCAGTCAACTATCCCACCAATCTTTCAGCCAGTATGTTAAACTAGGGGTTGAATGCTGGGCAACAAGGGCTTTGTACCTGACACATGACTTCACTCCACAATCTAACCACATGTGACCAGCTTGCATGTAATGAGATCTTTAGTGCCACAAGAAACACCATAGAGCAGACCATTAGGGTACTGAAGCGGCAGTTCTGTAGCATGAACAATTCTCGAGGAACTAGCCAGTACTCACTGGAGCAGATGGCCATTATCTTCCACGAACTGGCCATTGTGCCACCAGGTAGCACCTCTGGAGGAGGAGAAGGAAAAGGAGGAGGAACAGGAAGAGGATTAGGAGGAGGAAGGCAGCAACCATTATATCCACTTTCTGATCAGGTTGTGTAATTTGTCTTATTTGATATTAGTCCAAATGAACTAAATCTGAAATCCCTCTTATACAACAGTTCCACAATTTAATCATTCCTTATGGATGGATCATCACAGCATCCTTTTTGCCACAATGCTGAAATAAAGGGCCTTCCTTCTCTCCCTCATGAATGCCAAGTCTCTGACTCCACTGTGCCATCCCTGTGGTGCAGTGGCAGACTTTTCCACAAATTCCCTCCCTTAGGACAAGTAACAGCTTCGATGATGGTTGCCTTAGAATTTTGAAACCTATCTCCATTCCTGCCCCCTCAGGAGGAGGAGGAGGAAAAACAAGAGTAGGATCAGGAGGAGGAAGGCACCAACCATTATATTCACTTTCTTGGACAGGAAATCCATCTCAGTCCCATTAAGGGCTCACTTCCAGGAAAATCCAAAACTTAAGTCAGATTCCCTTCGAAGGTGAATTTTTGACGCACAGAAATTGAGGGGAGATTTGATAGAGGTGTCCAAGGTCTACCAGGCTTAAATAAGGCAGGCAAGGAAATGCTCTCCCCATTAGCTGATGCTACTAGGCCAAGGGGGCACAGATTTAAGGTTTTGGGTAAGAGAAGCAGGGGGGATGTAAGGAAGAACATTGTTATGCAGTGAGTTGTCGTTACCTCGGCATCCATGAGTGTAAGGATAGTGAAAACAGAAACAATGATTTCAAAAGAAAATAGATGGACACTTGAAGGAAATAAATTTGCAGAGCCAAGGGGATCAAGCAGAGGAGTGGAACTATCTGGATTGCTCCACGGGGAGTTGACATGGACTTGATTGGCTGAATAACCTCCCTTCTGTACCATATGTAACCCCCTGCTGACCACTATATGGGGCTACTATTTAAATATATTTAAATCAACAGGATCCCGAATTCCTAGCGGTTGATGTTGATTTGGCTAATTCCCTGTTTACCCATAAATGTCAGTACTGTAATCGGAATATCAAAAATAAATTTAATATCATTAACAGACATAAAATAATGAGCTCTGATCTATAACCGTTGGGGGCCCTCTGTTGGTGCACATATGGGGAAACTCATCCTCAGTAACACATTTGTAGATACTGTTCCAGTTGTACTGTATAGTCCCCACCAGGTACTCACGACACACACACACAGTCCAGAAGAGAGACACGTGTGGAAGATGATGCCGCAGGAGGCAGAGGTGCCGTGAGCTATCCGTGCAGCAAAGTAGGTCGAGTGCGCTGAAGGCTGTCCTCCTCGGCAGTAATGAAAAGAACAGGCAGGGGAACGCCTGGCTGCCTCTCACTCCAAACCGAATTCTCACTGCCTGGAAAAAGCTCTCTCTTCAGCTCTGCACTGCTTCACTTCCTGGCGCCTTTTTTTTCCTCCCGCCCCCAGAGTAATGCCATTGGCCCAGCCCACATCACTCAACCAACAGCATCCTGTTCACAGCACCCGCCCGGCAAACAGGACACTGAAATCCACAAGGGACAAAGAACACTGGTAAATGTCTTCCCCACAAATTTTCCTCAGTCCCTTAGGTTAGAGGGATTAGTGGGTAAATATGTAGGGATATGGGGGTAGGGCCTGGGTGGGATTGTGGTCGGAGCAGACTTAATGGGCCGAATGGCCTCTTTCTGTGCTGTAGGGTTTCTATGATTTCTATGATTGAAAAAAAATTAGGGCGGCACAGTAGCACAGTGGTTAGCACTGCTGCTTCACAGCTCCAGGGACCTGGGTTCGATTCCCGGCTTGGGTCACTGTCAGTGTGGAATTTGCACATTCTCCTCGTGTCTGCGTGGGTTTCCTCCAGGTGCTCCAGTTTCCTCCCACAGTCCAAAGATGTGCAGGTTAGGTTGATTGGCCAGGTTAAAAATTGTCCCTTAGAGTCCTGAGATGCGTAGGTTAGAGGGATTAGCGGGTAAAAATATGTGGGGGTAGGGCCTGGGTGGGATTGTGGTCGGTGCAGACTCGATGGGCCGAATGGCCTCCTTCTGCACTGTAGGGTTTCTGTGATTTCTGTGAGATGACATAATGACACATAAACACAACCACAAAACAATCATTCTGTTATCTAACAAAGCATTCAATATTCCAGCCAAGACGTAACTAATTATCATTGTACATTTCCTTAGTGCTTATCTTGCAGTTGTCCCAATGCACTCATAGTGAACTTATGAGGTGTTCCCTACGCCCCAGCATGGCTGGTCAGAGACTGCTGAATTTCAGTTAGGGAGACTGCAGACGGCCTTGCAGGATGCTCTCGAGCAGCCCTGAACCTAAAAGGTTTGCCTTTGGACTGCAGCACCTGAGCATGGGCAGCTGTAATCAGTGCTGGCTGACTTACAGACATCATCAAGCGCAGTGGTGGAGTGGCAGATGTGGTAGAACAAATACTCTTGAAGGAGGGCAACAGGTTTGTGCTCCAAGGAGCCGCTTACACTATCCCTGCACACTGTCTCAGCAATCTGAGTCATCTGTTGGGGTACAGATTGTCATCTGTTGGGGTACAGATTGTTGGACAGTTATGAGACACTGAAAACCCCTTTAAGTAGCCATGATGGCAGCTGTCTGAGCCTGCATGGCACCTAGCTGAGATTCCGTGGCCTCGGTTTGAGCTTCCAATCCACATTCATATTAAACTTCCTTGCTCCCTGTTTTACTTTGTACGGTAAGAAGTCTCACAACACCAGGTTAAAGTCCAACAGGTTTATTTGGTAGCAAATACCATAAGCTTTCGGAGCGCTGCCCCTTCGTCAGATGGAGTGGATATCTGTTCTCCAACAGTGCACAGACACAGAAATCAAGTTACAGAATACTTGATTTCTGTGTCTGTGCACTGTTGGAGAACAGATATCCACTCCATCTGACGAAGGGGCAGCGCTCCGAAAGCTTATGGTATTGCTACCAAATAAACCTGTTGGACTTTAACCTGGTGTTGTGAGACTTCTTACTGTGCTTACCCCAGTCCAACGCCGGCATCTGCACATCATTACTTTGTACGCGCATAGATTCACCCAAAGTCCCCCATCCGTTTTCAGAGGCTGTCAGATTTTTAACACATGTTTTACAGATCCAAACATTTTATTAAGTAATTCAATATAAAGCATTCTTGGAATGTTTTCTTGTCTGTTACCACATGTAATGACACAAGTTCTGCTGTAAACTCATTTCTTGCCTAAGTATTCTAGAAGTTTTTTGAAAGCCAGTGAAACCTAACTTGCCTATAGACCAACACCATTGTACTCAAGTGTAGTACTTTATTGGATGATCAAGGTAGAGATCTACTTGTGGAAGAATTATTTTGCAGTATCAGTTACTGACAAAGCACCAAAATGGAATTCATTGAATTTTGATTTTTTTTAAAAACACCTCGTAAAGGATTGTAATTTGGCGTCACTGTTTTCAGCTCGTCTGAAGATTTATGCCGTCATTTTTTTTAGATTTAAGTGCTGTTTCTTAGGCGTTTTCTAATTAGTTTCTCAATTCCAGAGCTACAGAGCTCATAATGCAGCATGTAAAGGATAGTCAGTGTTTTTACCCAATTAAATCCCAGTGGGTGACTTGGCTGGAACACCACAGTGACAATGACTACAGGACAGGGAAAGCTGTATGATATGTCACCTGATCAAGTAACCATAGCAACCCTTGGGGCTACAATCTCTGATATCAAAATAAATTGAATTTTATGCCATCTGATGATTGGTGAAGTTGGTTGCGATGTTGGTTGCTGCTGTGCCTGATGATGAGAAGCATGAATGAATCTATTCAATTTAAAAATAAGACATGCACTGAAACAAGGAACACAAAACTATGTCGGTTTTATAATGTCCTTCATTACATTCCATGTTTGATACACTCCATTTTTTTTAGAACTTATTAAAAAAAAATATATATATAGGGAACAAAAATGAGTTAATTTTGTTAATATTAAGTGACTTCGTAATTAAACAAAGTTAAAGGTCAGTAAAATATGCTTACTATATAATAAAATTTCCCTGATCTTCAGTAGCATCATGAACATCTTAAACAAATTGTCATGATTATGTCAATATCTTCTCTGGTTAAGTGTGTGGATTTTCTACCTCTTTTGCTATGGAATTTATATTTTTTCTGTGTAGCATTTGTGGTCATCAGCTCTCTGATTGCACTTTTTCCATGACTCTTAATTCATTTAATGTATATAAAACCTATATCCCAAATTTTCTTCTCCCAAAATTAAAAACAAAAACAGTTTCTCTGACCGATAGTTGCCATGTCAATTTCTTAACTAATTCATTATCTACCCCTAAAAATAACATTTATAACATAATACAGAATGAAATGTAAAATAATCAGACGAAAGAAATTGCAGATTTACCCATACACCACCTTTAGATTAATCCGTTGACCTTAGCTGAACAGCACGTGCAAGAAAGTAGAAGCATGCAGAGAGCTCATTGTTCCTTCTCTTCAGTGACTGCCTTTTTGTGAACATTTTTGCATTATGCATAGAATCAGAAGGGCAACAAAGAAAACAGGATTCTGGGCTATATCAATTGTGTTCTGATTCTAACAGATCATGTGAAAGCTATGGAGTGCCTTGATCAGCCTGCAAAATGGGTTATTGTGTACAGTTTTGATCACTGTGACATCAGAGAAGCATCCAGTTCTCACAGGCAATGCTATAGTCAGCAACAATCTTTAGTGTTAGAGGGAAGAGCTCTGTGGAATGGCATGATAAACTTGGACTTTTCATCCTCAGGCAGGTCTGCATAGGTTTGGTTCTGCAAAGGCCAAATGTCAGGATAGAAGTTAGGAAACATTTATTTACACAGAAATTGTCAGGAAAGATAGTTTAGACCAGAATGTTCAACTGATTAAAGAATTAGCTAGATATGAGGAATGTAATGGGAACACACTGGAGGCAGGATTCTCATGCCCTGCTGAGGTTGGGATTGGAGGCCCAGAGATCTCAAAAATATTGCAACTAGCTTACATACCAGTTTCCCAATCCTGTCCCAGTGTGGCCGAGGTGGGTTTGGGGCTGGCAGGGCTGCCTACCCCCATGAAGCTAATTAAAAGCCTTGTGATAGG
Source organism: Mustelus asterias (assembly GCF_964213995.1). NCBI lineage: Eukaryota > Metazoa > Chordata > Chondrichthyes > Carcharhiniformes > Triakidae > Mustelus > Mustelus asterias. Next base: position 122,933,236 of record NC_135803.1, on the reverse strand, counting down.
AACCTCCAGTTTCCAACACAATGGGATAAATCATTGGCAGGTCGGTGTGCCAGCATTCCAGGATGGCCTACTACAGTTCCTTACTCCCTCGCGCAGGAGGGTATGTCTACTTTATATTTGTATGATTTTTTAAAAACTCTGCATTTTGAAATAAAAGTATATCATGCTTTTGAAATTATACATTAATATATTTTAAAAATTAATTTGAATGTGTAAAAGTAAAGCCAGTGTTGAGATTGAGGTTGATGTTCAAATACCTGGGAAGGTTTTTGGAGGGTTTAAAAGCAGGCCACACTTTTGAGTGGGCAGCGTCGGGAGCGGGCAGAGGAGTGAGTAGGGAGTAGAGTGTGAGCTGTAAGGGCTTTGGCTCACAGGGCTTCGGGGGAAAGGACGAAGCGGGGTACGTTTTTTTTTTCCATTCCTATAAAGGAAAAGGGTAGCTATGAGTGATAGGCCAGTTTGTTGCTTTCGGTGTGGGATGTGGGAGTTCCCGGAAACACCGAGCCGCCCGGAGGTTCACATTTGCGCCAGGTGCATGGAACTGCAGCTCCTGAGGGACCGCGTCAGGGAACTGGAGCAGTGGCTTGATGACCTTAGTCTAGTCAGGGAGAATGAGAGACAAATAGACATGAGTTATAGGCAAGTAGTTACACCGGGGCCTCGGGGAAGACACGTGGGTTACAGTTAGGAGGAGTAAAGGTCAGAAGGGTAACGTACCAGAGAGTACTCCAGCGGCTGTCCAGGGCTCGGTGACAGGTGAGAGAGGGGAGGGATGTGAGCAATTAGTGGTGGGGTCACCTGTGGTTGTCCCCCTCCAAAACAGGTATATTGTTTTGGATAGTGTGGAGGAGGATGACTCTCCACGGGTAAGCCACAGTGACCAGGTCACGGGCACACAGTCAGGCTCTGTGGTCCGGAAAGGAAAGAGAGGGATTAGGAGAGCAATAGTGGTGGGGGACGCGTCGGTTAGAGGCATGGACAGGCGAATGGGACTCCAGGATGGTAGTCTGCCTACCTGGGGCTGGGGTACTGGATGTCTCCGAGCGGATAGGAGGCATGTTAAAAGGGGGGGATAAAGAAACAGATGTAATTGTACACATTGGTGCGAATGACGTACATAGGAAGAGCAGGGGGATCCTACGAGAGCAATTCAGGGAGTTGGGAAATAGGCTAAAAAGTAGGGCCTCCAGAGTGGCAATCTCTGGGCTGCTCCCAATGTCTCATGCCAGTGAGGCTAGGAATAGGGAGATAGTACAATTGAACGCTTGGCTAAAGGACTGGTCCAAGAGGGAGGGCTTCATATTCCTGGATCACTGGGAAGTTTTCAAGAGAGGAGGGCACCTGTACAAGGATGGGTCACAACTAAATTGGAAGGGCACAAATATCCTGGCTGGGAGTTTTGCTAGTGCAGTTCGGGTGGGTTTAAACTAATATGGCAGGGGGGTGGGGATCAAAAAATTAGGTCTACAAGTGTAGAGGCTGGGGACGAGCTTGGGGCCAGGACAAGGCTGGCAAAGAAGAAGAGCACTCTGGGGGAGGATGACCTCACTGGGCCTGGAGGTCTGGAGTGCATCTACTTCAATGCAAGGAGCGTAGCAGGTAAGACAGACGAACTTAGGGCCTTAATGCTTACGAGGAATTTGGATGTGATTGCGGTGACAGAGACTTGGTTGAAAGAGGGACAGGACTGGCAGCTGAATATTCCGGGGTACAAGTGTTTTAGGCGAGACAGAGGAGGGGCCAAAAGAGGTGGGGGAGTAGCAGTATTAGTTAGAGAGCATATTACAACGGTGCAGAGGGAGGACAATTCAGAGGGGTCGTGTAACGAGTCACTGTGGGTGGAGCTCAGAAACAGGAAGGGCGCAGTCACTATGTTGGGGGTATACTGCAGGCCCCCCAACAGCCCAAGGGAAGTGGAAGAACGGATATGTCAGGAGATAATGGATAAGTGCAGGAAAAATAGGGTTGTTGTAGTGGGAGACTTCAATTTCCCTGGTATAGACTGGAAATCGCATAGGGCTGGGAGTCTGAATGGGGAGGCATTTGTAAAATGCGTACAGGAAGGTTCTTTGGAACAATATGTAGATAGCCTGACTAGAGAGGGGGCTATACTGGACCTGGTACTGGGGAATGAGTCCGGTCAGGTCTTCAAAGTTTTGGTAGGGGAACATGTGGCAAATAGTGACCACAATTCTGTTAGCTTTAGGATAGTGATGGAAAAGGATGAGTGGTGTCCCAAGAGTAAGGTGTTGGATTGGGGGAAGGCTAACTTTAGTGGGATTAGGCAGAATTTGGCAGCTGTTGATTGGGAGAGGCTGTTTGAGGGTAAATCCACATCTGGCATGTGAGAGTCTTTTAAGGAACAGTTGTTAGGGCTGCAGGATAGGCATGTGCCTGTAAAAAAGAAGGATAGGAAGGGTAGGATTCGAGAACCGTGGATAACCAGGGAAATTGAGCGATTGGTCATAAAGAAAAGAGTGGCGTACATTAGGTCCAGGCAGCTAAAAACGGAGGGAGCTCTGGAGGAATACAAAGAAAGTAGGAAAGAACTCAAACGAGGAATTAGAAGGGCAAAAAGGGGTCACGAAATGCCCTTGGCAGACAGGATTAAGGAGAATCCCAAGGCATTTTATTCATACGTTAGGAGCAAAAGGGTTGTCAGGGAAAAAATTAGACCTCTCAGGGACAAAAGTGGGGAATTATGCTAAGAGCCCAAAGAAGTAGGGGAGATCCTAAATTAATACTTTGCGTCGGTATTCACAAAGGAGAGGGATGTGTTGACTGGGAGTGTCTCGGAGGGGAGTGTTGACCCATTAGAGAAAATCTCCATTACAAGGGAGGAAGTGTTAGGTTTTTTAGGGAATATAAAGACTGACAAATCCCCAGGGCCTGATGGAATCTATCCCAGGCTGCTCAGGGAGACGAGAGATGAAATCGCTGGGCCTCTGACGTAAATCTTTGTCTCGTCACTGGACACAGGTGAGGTCCCAGAGGATTGGAGGATAGCTAATGTGGTCCCGTTATTTAAGAAGGGTAGGAAGGATAACCCGGGAAATTATAGGCCGGTGAGCTTGACGTCCGTGGTCGGGAAGTTGTTGGAGAGGATTCTTAGAGATAGGATGTATGCGCATTTAGAAAGGAATAAACTCATTAACGATAGTCAGGATGGTTTTGTGAGAGGGAGGTCATGCCTCACTAACCTGGTGGAGTTTTGACGAGGGAAGGGCCGTGGATGTCGTCTATATGGACTTTAGTAAAGCGTTTCACAAAGTCCCTCATGGTAGGTTGGTGCAAAAGGTTGGATCTCATGGGATAAACGGGAAGGTGGCTAGATGGGTGGAGAACTGGCTTGGTCACAGAAGACAGAGGGTGGTAGTGGAATGGTCTTTTTCCGGCTGGATGCCTGTGACTAGTGGTATTCCGCAGGGCTCTGTATTGGGACCTCTGCTGTTTGTGATTTATATAAACGATCTGGAAGAAGGTGTAACTGGGGTGATCAGTAAGTTTGCGGAAGACACGAAAATGGCTGGACTTGCAGATAGTGAGGAACATTGTCAGAGGCTACAGAAGGATATAGATAGGCTGGAAATTTGGGCAAAGAAATGGCAGATGGAGTTCAATCCTGATAAATGCGAAGTGATGCATTTTGGTAGAACTAAGGTAGGGGGGAGCTATACGATAAATGGCAGAACCATAAAGGGTGTAGATACGCAGAGGGACCTGGGTGTGCAAGTCCACAGATCCTTGAAGGTGACGTCACAGGTGGAGAAGGTAGTGAAGAAGGCATATGGCATGCTTGCCTTTATAGGACGGGGCATAGAGTATAAAAGTTGGGGTCTGATGTTGCAGTTGTATAGAACGTTGGTTCGGCCACATTTGGAATACTGCGCCCAGTTCTGGTCGCCACACTACCAGAAGGACGTGGAGGCTTTAGAGAGAGTGCAGAGGAGGTTTACCAGGATGTTGCCTGGTATGGAAGGGCTTAGTTATGAGGAGAGATTGGGTAAACTGGGGTTGTTCTCCCTGGAAAGACGGAGGATGAGGGGAGACCTAATAGAGGTGTATAAAATTATGAAAGGCATAGATAGGGTGAACGGTGGGAACCTTTTGCCCAGGTCGGTGGTGACGTTCACGAGGGGTCATAGGTTCAAGGTGACGGGGGGACGTTTAACACTGATATCAGAAGGACGTTTTTTACACAGAGGGTGGTGGGGGCCTGGAATGCGCTGCCGGGCAAGGTGGTGGAGGCGGACACACTGGGAACGTTTAAGACTTATCTAGATAGCCACATGAACGGAGTGGGAATGGAGGGATACAAAAGAATGGTCTAGTTTGGACCAGGGAGCGGCGCGTGCTTGGAGGGCCGAAGGGCCTGTTCCTGTGCTGTATTGTTCTTTGTTCTTTATTCTTTTGGCATTTGCTAATAGTGCACAAGGGGAGATTTCTCTGTGACATGTGCATAGGTACACTTTAAGTGCCTTGCGATGTTTAGCCAGGCAAAAGGCTCTTTATAAATTCAAGCACTGGTTGTCACACACACAAATCTCTGAATTCAGAAAACATTGAAAAAGTGCTGAAATCCTTTACTGCATGTTTTCTGACACATTTGATTTATGGGCAATGACCCAGGAAAAGTATCTGTACCTTTTTGAAGTATCTGCAAAGCAAATAACAGAATTTGTGTGGGCTAGAGAATGTGGTTGGCAAAAGATGTGAAATGGAGGGAAAGGAGTGAAGTGGAGGGGAAGGGGAATTTGTCCCCCATGCCCATCACCCCCGACACTGACTGCTGGAGGGTGTAGTGGGTGCAGGGGACAAATGCTGGCTCCGATTGTGGGGGATGGGGGTAAATGCCACTTCTGATCTGAGGGGCTGGATGGGATAAATGCCGGCTCCAATTGAGAGGGATGGGGAGCCGTCCCTCAGGCCCCTGTGGTGAGATTGGGGAGGGAGGTTACTTTTTGCTTTGATTAGGGCACCCCTTAAACATGGCACTCCAATCTTAGTGCAACTGGGTTTTGAAGGTGTGTTGAACCTCCGCCCCCTACATGACAATGTGAAACACACCCACCTGTTGTTTGGTATAGAATGTGGTGAGATCTGGAGAGAAAACCAGCCTGTTTCTCTAGCGAGAAGTAAGCTGTTTTTCTCGCCGGAACCAACACTGCCAGTTTTTAGTAAGGTTCCCCCCATTGAAACCATTCCCATTGGAGAAAGTGATGAGAATCAGAGCACACAGATTTAAAGTGATTGGTGAATGAACCAAAGGCAACATGAGGCAATTCTCTTTTTTTATTCAAATAAGATCTAAATTTTAAATTAGTGTTTGGTCACCTTTGCAGATACAGTCTTCAAATGGATTCGCAGTTCATCTCTCAGGAGTTCTCATATTGAAAAGCTCAGGACTGTGGAAGCTGCTTGGGTCAAATTACCCTTCCAGCTTGTTGACTTTGACATTTACATCTGCCACTTTCTTGGCCTCTGCTTGGTACTGGGATTTTAGGACAACCTTCACTGCTTGTGCAAAGATTCGAGGGTGCTGGATATAACTCAGACTGTCCTGCCTCCAGGATGCCACCATCTTCACCTCACTTCTTACACCACCTCAGCCAAAGTGTAGCAAGTAGTTATGATCTGGAATCTGCTGAGAAGGGGTGCTAATTGGATATCAATTGAGTTTAATTATATGCAGGTGGAGTACGTTAAGTGTGTTTTCATTTGAGCTTATAAAAAGAGACACGTACTGACACTGTGGTGTGGTTGTGCTAGGAATTGTAGTTTTGCATAGTTTTAGTTGTACACAAATGGAAGACTGAGTAAAGATTGGCTCAAGTATCAAGCTTCACCAACTGACTTTTGGAATAGAACAAAGGATAGTGGAGGCAGATTCAGCTGTAATTTTCGAAGGGGAATTGGATAAACACCGAAAAGAGAAAAAAAAATGCATGGCTATGTAGGAAGGGCAGGGGAATGGGACTAGTTAAATTGTCTCCGCAGAGCCAGTTTGGGTTTGACGTGTGAAATGGTTGCCTGGGCTGAAACCAATGGTAAGGGGGGGCAGTAGCTTACTGGTGTAGCTACTAGATTAATGATTCAGAGATCCATGCTCTGGCAACCTGGGTCAGTAAAAAAAAAAATCTGGAATTAAAATTCTAATGATTTCCATGAAACCATTGGTGATTATTGAAAAAGCCCATCTGCTTCACTAATATCCTCTGGGGAATAAAATTTACCATCCTTACCTGGTCTGGCCTCCAGCTGACTACAGACCTACAACAATGTGGTTGACTCCTAAATGGCCTAACAAGCTGCTCAGTTCAGGGGTAAATTGGGATGGGCAATAAATGCTGGCCCAGCCAGTGAAGCCCAAATTCCATTACTGAATAAAACAAAAATACCTTTTGTAAAGGAGAGGTAGTGGCCTCATGTTATTGACGCTAGTCCAGTAATCCAGAGAGCAAGGGTAATGCGTGGGGGTACGTGAGTTTTAAAAAAAAATTCTGGAATTAAAAATCTAATAACAACCATAAAACCATTGTTGTAAAAACCCATTTCATTCACTAATGGGTCTTGGGAAAGGAAATCTACCAAATTTACCCAGCCTTTATCTTATCTGACCACAGCAATATAGTTGACTCTTAAATGCCCTCTGAGTGGCTTGCTAAATACAAGGGCAATTCGAGATGGGAATTTAATGTTGGCCCAAAAAGTAAAACATATGACTGTTTAATGAAAAAAAGATGGGTTTTAGATGGGTATGATATACCTCAAATCTTTATTGCAGACATAACCTTGATAGCCATTTTTCAAGTGTAACCAGATATAATTAATTATATTAAAGAGAATACAGTCCCTATCGCTTATAACAGGTGTCAATGCAATTTGACTGCTGTACTGGGTGAGCACTGTAATCAAGAAATTTAAAAAGTGCACTTTGATGCAAAAGACTGCTCCCCTCCTTGCAAAAAGCTTTGGAACCAGGATCCTAATGACTGAGCTAATACAGTAAGAAGTCTCACAACACCAGGTTAAAGTCCAACAGGTTTATTTGGTAGCACAAGCTTTCGGAGCGCTGCCCCTTCGTCAGGTGAGTGGGAGTTCTATTCACAAACAGGGCATATAAAGACACAAACTCAATTTACAAAATAATGGCTGGAATGCGAGTCTTTACAGGTAATCAAGTCTTAAAAGTACAGACAATGTGAGTGGAGAGAGGGTTAAGCACAGGCTAAAGAGGTGTGTATTGTCTCCAGCCAGAACGGTTAGTGAGATTTTGCAAGCCCAGGCAAGTCATGGGGGTTACAGATAGTGTGACATGAACCCAAGATCCCGGTTGAGGCCGCCCTCGTGTGTGGACCTTTGACCGAGCTAATTTCAGAGCTAATGGGGAAGAAGAAGTTAAGGCATCACCCCTGCAATGATGAGGGGCTTATCAAGCTGGTAAGGTAATTTAGGCATCTTGTGGGGGCATTGGAGGAGGTGGGTTGTTATTGCATATTTGAATGAGCACAAGCAGCTCCAACTATACTCGTGTTAAATCAAACAGGCCGAGTCCATACTTAGATCTCTGTCACTGGTAACAGAAAAATTGGTAATGTGTCACCTTTAAACCTGATTTATAAAAAAGGGCCTGGAATTTGTGACAAGGAAAAGGGATACAGTTAAAGCCGTACATTTATAATTGATGAGTGCGGTAATGGCAATTGGTGTCATATTTCTTCCCTCCTCCCCTGAAGGTGGTGAATAATAATGCCATATGGTTCAATAGCTCTGACAATCTTCTAGTACCTTGATTAACTGATAATTCTTTATGTATGAACGATGGCAAAGGGGGTTTATAGTTAGACCCCATGATATTCTCATTCTGATATATACTGACAAGGAGTAGTAGTGACATTGGTTGATTTTCTTGTACTCTGCTTTTACTATCCCTCTGCCCTAAAAGATGTGAGCTGATTGAGATTCTTCCTGTACAAATCTGCTTAACTGGTTTATTGATATCTGCTTAACTGGTTTATTGATATCTTTTGTGGATCTGCTGAAGTTTATCATTGATCAATAATGGAGGGTGTGGAACATTTAAAATTAATAACAAAAAGCTATTTAAAAAAACTACTTCAGTTTAAAAATATAATGATAATTTCAGATTTCAATCCATTGCCATGAAACAACGACCTTATGTAGGTTTGAGGTGCTACACCATAAGATTAAAGTTTAATCAAAAATATGGCCCCGAATTATATTGCAACTCAAATTATAATAGAGCTATTAACTTAATGGAAAGTGGCCTCATTGAATATTACAGTATATCACACATATTACAACATATATTTCATTTCATTCCATGAGTGATTTTGCCAAGATTGGTGGCATAGTGGACAGTGAAGAAGGTTATCTAGGTTTGCAACGAGATCTTGATCAATTGGGCCAGTGGGCCGTGAATAACAGATGGAGTTTAATTTAGGTAAATGTGAGGTGATGCATTTTGGTAGATCGAATCGGAGCAGGAGCTACTCAGTTAATGGTAGGGCGTTGGGGAGAGTTATAGAACAAAGAGATCTAGGAGTACAGGTTCATAGCTCCTTGAAAGTGGAGTCACAGGAGGACAGGGTGGTGAAGAAGGCATTCGGCATGCTTGGTTTCATTGGTCAGAACATTGAATACAGGAGTTGGGACGTCTTGCTGAAGTTGTACAAGACATTAGTAAGGCCACACTTGAAATACTGTGTACAGGTCTGGTCACCCTATTATAGAAAGGATGATATTAAATTAGAAAGAGTGCAGAAAAGATTTAACTAGGATGCTACCGGGTCTTGATGGTTTGAGTTATAAGGAGAGACTGGATAGACTGAAACTTTTTTTCCCTGCAACGCAGGAGGCTTAGGGGTGATCTTATAGAGGTCTATAAAATAATGAGGGGCAACATCTTTTCTCAAAGATAGGGAAGTCTAAAACTAGAGGGTATAGGTTTAAGGTAAGAGGGGAGAGATACAAAAGGGTCCAGAGGGGCAATTTTTTCACTCAGAGGGTGATGAGTGTCTGGAACGAACTGCAAAAGACAGTAGTAGAGGCGAGTACAATATTGTCCTTTAAAAAGCATTTAGATGATTACATGGGTAAGATGGATATAGAAGGATATGGGCCAAATGGGCAATTGGGATTAGCTTAGTAGTAAAAACTGGGCTGCATGGACAAGTTGGGCCGAGGGGCCTGTTTCCAAGCTGTAAACCTCTATGACTCTGAGTGCTGTGCTTGAAGCCAGGTCCTTGTCTGCTGATGCTTCATCCTGAGACATACAACATATATACATGTTTGTTCAAAGCAAGTCTCTTTCAGAATCATGAACGTATCTTATTAATTCGGGTGAGAAAAATGTTTTGTTTCTAATCTTTAGTTTACAAGGCTGAATTATCACAGGTGATTGGCTTCCTTCCTAACTTCAAAGAAGATGCTGACAAATTTTAAGCAAAATTTTAGTTTTCCTCGGCCTTTTATTTTTATGCATTAGCTTTGTTGTAGTTGTTCAATTTTTATAGTATTTAAGTGAGCTGTTTTGTTTAATATTTTTGTGCAAATTATTTATGTCTAATCTTTACAATAGCTAAATGTCAACGCATAATAGGCATTGTCTCTGGTGATCAAAAGTGAGCTTTAGTAGAGTGGGAGATAAATGGTAATGTGGAAGCATGTTAATGCTACATTGGGTTCAGATGTTTTGACAGCTTCAGTGTTTCATTTTGGTCCTTCTGTCCTACAAGCAGGAACATTAGATGCAAACTGTATGTAAAAATACTTAGCAGACTTTGATGATTATTCTCTCTCCTTTTCTACTCATTCTTAAGTGTAGTATTTACATTTTAGAACATAATCAGAACTGTGTCAGTATGTTTTACATTAGAATTTTAAAATAGTCATGTTTGTTTATTGCTGTAAACTGAGCACTGTATATTTTGTTCTGTATAAGTTATTTTAATGAGCAACATTTGCAAATAGTTAGGAGTTTACTTTTATACATATTGTTTTGTATGAGTGGTAAGTAGCTCGACTGGCTGAGCAGTAGGAAGCTGGCCAAAAGGCCTGGGTTTAATTCTTCGCAGTGTTCATTCAATGATTTCAGCTTTTCGGTATTTTCACCGTGCCTCAGGGTTTGGGCGATGCATCGTTGTATAATGCTTGTTGCAATATTGCATTGTTTTTCATCATACACTGTTGGCTGTCAGTGAGAGAAATTAAGATCATTACCTCTTCATCTATATCCTGATGGTAATGAAATATATTTATTTTGTATTACATACATCAAAATATGGCCGTCGCCTTTTGAAAGCTTAGGAGATAATTCAGTACTGTGAAGGTTAATGCAACCACATGGGCCTCTGTCCAGTTCATGGGAACAATCCCAGACATCAACCACAGATATATGCAAGTGGCTCACAAAGAACTAACCTTGTTTCTTTGAACATCTATTAGTAATGAGCGAGGAAAACAAGAGGCTGAAAATCCTGGTGGTCCCCAGTGTAAATACTGGATACTCTTGCTAGGATACTCAGTGCTTCAGTAAGAACATTCTAACTGAAATTTGCCACCTGCTGCAGCCGCAACTGAAACATCAGAGCAGGCTGAGGATGACATTGTCAGTGGCTGTGAAGGTGAACAGGGCCATGAACTTTCATGCGGTGGCCTCCTTCTAGGCTGGAATTGGCAGCATTTGCCATTTTGCCATTCTCTATTGCACGAAGCTCTGCATTCCAAAATAATGCATTTCACTCTCTTTTGTCACAATGTTGCTTTGTGAGGATTGAAGGTTTTCCCGTGGTGAAGGATGTCATTGATTGCTCACTCCACGAGCATCACTTGGCTCATGACTCTGGTATATGTGAGTCACAGAACCACAGAATACTACAGTGCAGAAGAGGCCCTTTGGCCCATCGAGTCTGCATCAACACATGAAAGGCCCTGACCTGCCCACCTAATCCCACTTGCCAACACTTGGCCCATAGCCTTGAATGTTATGGCGTGCCAAGTACTCATCCAGGTACTTTTTAAAGGATGTGAGGCAACCACCTCCACCACCCTCCCAGGCAGTGCATTCCAGATGGTCACCACCCGTTGCGCAAAAAATGTTTTTCCACAAATCTCCCCTAAACTCCCCACCCCTCACATTTAACTCGTGTCCCCTTGTAACTGACCCTTCAACTAAGAGGACCAGCTGCTCCATATCCACCCTGTCCATGCCCCTGTGGACAGCATTTTTTTTCTTTATCATTTCATGGGATGTGAGCATCGCTGGCAAGGTCAGCATTTGTTGCCCATCCTTAATTGCCCTTGACCATTGACCTGAGTGGCTTGCCAGGCCACATCAGAAGGCTGTTAAGAGTCAACCACATTGCTGTATATCTGGAGTCACATGTAGGCCAGACTGGGTAAGGATGGCAGATTTCCTTTCCTAAAGGGCATTCGTGAACCAGATGTGTATTCTATGACAATCGATGATAGATTCATGATCAGCATTGCTGAGACATGTTTTAAAGTCCAGATTTATTAGCTGAATTTGAATTCCGCTAGCTGCTCTGGTGGGATTTGAAGCTATGTACCCATGTCTCTAGGTTACTAATCTAGCGACATTACCAATACACCACCATCTTACCTTGCATACGATGAAAGCTACACTGCCACAAGAAATATGATAGAGCAGACCATTGGAATGCTGAAACAATGCCTCTTTCTGGACTGCTCTGAAGGTATCATGCAGCACTTAGCAAAGCATGAGGCCAGATTTGTGGTGGTCTGCTGAATGCTACACAATGTTGTTATAGGGGCACAGCTCTTGCCACCAGCTATTGAGTGACCAGCAGAATGAAGAGAAGGAGGCGGGGAGAGCAAGGAGGAAAGTGAAGGAAGAAGACAACTAAGAAAGCCCCTTTCTCATTAGCTGTCCATTATTGACTCTTCCAACTGTGATTTTAGAGTAAACCCTATTTCCCCATTCACCAACAATCCCAAACTTCACCTTCCCTTTGTCACCGACCATCACAGCATTTGCTTGCCTACAAGTCTGAAATAAAATAAACATTCCAAACCAAGTTTAAAAATCAAACCTTGCCATATGGCATATAGATGTCAACTAATCACTGTGTTCCCTTCTGCATTTCTTTTGTGTGCCTTTGGCTGTTTTAGTGTTCCGACATAGCACTAGCACAGTGACTGCAGCGTGGCTGCTATCTTTCAATGGGGAGATTGCAGATAGCTTTGCAGGAGAACCACAAGTAGCCCGAGTCCCATTAGGCCTGACATTGAAATGCACCATCTTGGCATGGGTGGCAGCATTCTGAATAGGCTGGCTAACAGGCATCAATAGGGGCAGTGGTGAAGGAGCAGGAGTGAGGAAACAAATCTTGTCATCCTGAGAGGGGACAGTAGGGTCATGCTCGATGGATCTATTGTCTTTCTCCCAGGATAGCACTCCAGTCATCCATGTATTCTGTTCAAGTATAAGTTGCTGAACTACTTTAAAACCCCGCACGCCCCTTTGAATACTGGTATCTGTAATCTTTATAGCAACAGTCAGAGTGTGTGTCACAAGCTGAGCTTTTCATTAGAGCAGTCTGAGCTTGAATGGTAACAAGCTGAATTCAGTTTGGCTTCCACTGCAACAGCCAGACTTTGGGGGTTGCTGTTTGTGCCAAAATGGAAACTGCAACATCGACCATCAGACAGTATTGATTTTACAAGTGTGTTAATGGAACAGGCTATCAGTTCCACTCTGGAAAGGATGGGCTCCAAGCTCTATTCAAAGCCCTGTGCCATGGATGCCGGAATCTTCCATGCTTTCTGTCATTGCACGCAGACCTTCTGGTGGGGCTTGCCAATGCTTGAAGCATTTAATTTAGCATATCACTCAGCCGTCTTCTGTCGCCTGACCCAGTGAAGTCCTTATCTGACCCTTCTGTCCCTCCAGCAAACTGGTCCAGGTTACTCTTGCCCCCTGCCCTAGCTGAAGACTAGCCTTGCTCAGATTATTCCACCACATGCAGATCGTGCCTCTATGCTAACCTCTAAATTAAGTACTGGGGCTCTGCACACTTACAGATTGGGTGAGGAGGTTTTGTGTGGTCCAATAGTATGTAGACAAAGGTAATACTTTTTTTCCCTAAAATAAGATGACAACAATTCTCAAATTAGCACAGCCCCTTGATGGGCACGTGGTATGGTGAGGTTACCAGAAAGCGGAGAATGATCGGAAGCTATCAGCAGCAGCACCATGTTTGAAAAGGGCATGTCATTATAAAACAGTGCATGGAGGTGAAGAGATAGACAGTGACATCAGGGGATAGTCCAAACAATTCAATTGCAGGTAGTAAGGCTGTGACGTCTAGGTAAACCACATTTCCTCTTGGGAGATGAATATTGATGGTAAACCAGACCAGTTGCAGGCCAGCCCTCCTTGCATCCTGCCCATGTGGATCTGGACTCTATTACAAGCTGTGCCTTCCCCTATCCAGACACTGATTGTGCTGGAGTTGCTGTTTAGTCATCTACAGGTAACCACTCCAGTTACCTTTGAGGCAGGAGGTGGGCCTGGCAGCCCATCTTGTTGCACCTCATTTCAACTGGGAATTCATAGAATCATAGAAGCCCGACAGTGTAGAAGAAGGCCATTTGGCCCATCGAGGCTGCACTGACAACAATCCCACCCAGGCCCTATCCCCACATATTTACCCTTCTAATCCCTCTGACACTTAGGGGCAATTTAGTATGGCCAATCCATCTAACCTGCACATCTTTGGAGTGTGGGAGGAAACTGGAGCACCTGGAAGAAACCCACGCAGACAAGGGGAGAATGTGCAGTCTCCACACACACACTGACCCAAGCCAGGAATCGAACTCGGGCCCCTGACGCTGTGAGGCAGCAGTGCTAACCACTGTGCCATCCCTGCATTAATGTGATTCAGATTCACAACATGATTCATAAAGCATGTCCTTTATAAAAAGCAAGTCCTTTATAAAAAGCAAATTACTGCAACAGTACCCATACTCAAAGTGCATGCTTATAAAATCTGGAACATATAAATCAGAAGAAATTGTAGGATGAAGGGGAAGTGGGATATGAGAAGGAAGTATGAGGAATTGTATCATCTTCAATGATTTCAATCCCTCAACTGGTCTGGCTTTGTTGTGGGATAAAATTAGCTGTCCAGCTTCTCTCAGATTTTTGTCCCATTCAAGTGACCAAATTTTGGAATTTTCAAAGTGACCTTTATTTCTACAGGCTTGCATGGGATCTGGTCTGCAGCTGGTGGTGCAGCAGAGAACACTTAACATCACACAGACAGATATACTTCCAGATTTGACTAGAAGAAATTAGCAAAAAATCAATCAGACATGTACATAGAAGTTATCTATATCCATTCACAACTATTGATTAAGTTCACATAATGCATAAGGCATGAATACAACTAACCAATCGCAACATGTGCAAGTCTACTTGATTATAATATCCAATCAGTGTAAAGGATCGTACTTGTTATCCAGTCTGATTTACCACCAGCTACAATTTGTTCTTTACATAACTTGCATCTGTCCTATGGATATTACCCTGTGTCCAAAGCTCCTGGTGCTTAATGAATTCTCTCAAGCTGGGGATGTTCAATAGACAAACAAACTCTTACATGCAAACTGTGGATAATATTGTCTCCCTATGTTATCTTTAGACCATTTGGTTGTCAGGGAAAATGGTAGAGCAATTTCCCATTGTTTTACAGTCTGAGAGAGTTGTCACCTACGATGTTTCTGCCTGAGAACTAATGGTTTGCAGCTTTTGCCTTGGGTGCTTACTCACAGCTAGCAGTGTGTATAACTTTTCTATTAAACTGAATCTTTTCACCCTTTCAACGAGTATGATTATCAGTATGGCTACTAGCCCCCCCTCGGGTTTCAATAGTGGCCACTCCATGATAGAGACCAGTATTCCATCCATCAGGGTAAGGATACGCAGCCATCTCATCCTCAGTGACTTAGTTCCTGCTACCTCAGGTTATGCACCTACGTACCCTGCCAAGGAGAAGTTTATTTTTATATTCTAATAGAATGTTGGTGTCGCTAGCTCGGCAATATTTGTCATGGTGACACAGTGGTTAGCACTGCTGCCTCATAGCGCCAGGGACTTTGGGTGATTGTGTGGAGTTTGCACGTTCTCTCTGTATCTGCGTGAGTTTCTTCCAGGTGTGCCAGTTTCCTCCCACAGTCCAAAGATGTGAAGGTTAGGTAGACTAGCCATGCTAAATTGCTCCTTAGTGTCCAACGATATGTACGATTAGCCACGGTAAATGTGTGGGGTTACAGGGCAGAAGGGAGGGCCTGGGTGGGAAGCTCTTTCAAAGAGTCGGTACAGACTTGATGGGCTGAATATCCTAGAATATGTAGGGATTCTATGGTTCTTAAATTGCTGCAGTCCATATGGTGCAGGTACAGTCACAATACTGTTAGAAAGGGAATTCCAGGATTTTGATCCAGTGGCAGTGAAGAACGACAATATAATTCCAAGTCAGGGCGGTGCGTGCCATCAAGGAAACTTGCACATGGTGGTGTTACTATGTGTTTGCTGCCCTTGTCCTTCTAGGTGGTAGAGGTTGCAGGTCTTGAAGGTGCTCTCAAAGGAGGCTTGCTGAGTTGCTGAAGTGCATCTTGTATATGTTGCACACTATTGCCAGTGTGTGTCAGTGGTGGAGGGAGTGAATGTTTAAAGTGGTGGATGAAGTGCCAATAAATCAGTCTGCTTTGTCCTGGATGGTATTGAGCTTCTTGAGTGCTGCTGGAACTACTGTTATACAGATAAGTGGAGAGCATTCCATTACACGCCTGACTTGAGCCTTGTAGATGGTGTCCAGGCTTTGAGAGTCAGGAGGTGAGTTACTCACTGCAGAATTTCCAGCCTCTGACTTGGTCCTGCAGCCACAGTTTTTAAACGGCTACTTCCATTAAGTTTCTGGTCAATGGTAATCCTGAGAATATTGATGTGGGGGTTAGTGTGTAACTGGGTGATGTGCTTGTCATGGCTGAGCAGCTGGTAGCGTGTGAGGCATGACAGCAATCTGGTTCCATTGTTTTTGCATTGTTTGTTTGGAGGGATGCAGAGTTTCACTGGCTGTCTTGTCTGGAGACAATACACATCTTTTTAGCCTGTCTTGATGCTCTCCCCACTCCCATTGTTTTGTTTCTTAAAGACTGGATTAGTTGTAAGTATTCGCATTCCAACCATTATTCATGTAAATTGAGTCTGTGTCTTATAAGTTCTGTTTGTGAACAGAATTCCCACTCACCTGAAGAAGGGGCTCAGAGCCTCGAAAGCTTGTGTGGCTTTTGCTACCAAATAAACCTGTTGGACTTTAACCTGGTGTTGTTAAACTTCTTACTGTGTTTGGAGGGAACACAGGATCTCTCTTTACCTTTCCAGCTCCTGCACCAGGACATCAGGAGGAGAATCAGCACCCTTAAGTATGCTCTCTCCCATAATTCAATCATCTTCCTGCTCAAACAGTATTCCACAAACATTTCCAGCACCCGCTCCAGTCTGATTGCATCCTGCCTTTAAGCAGTGCAGGCTAGCGTTAAGTGATACTAACCTTTACAAACTTGAGCACCCTGCTAAGGCATGCAACCATTCAACAGCATGTTTAGCACTGGCTGTACGCAGCACTGATACTCATTAGTATGCAGCACAAAGTTGGCATGTTGCCTGCATTGGAAGCAATGGACTTGGATTAATACCACATCCCCATCCCTATGCTCACTTACAGAGCCTGCTGAATTTAGTCCCCTGGTGCACCTGACATGCAAAGTAAATGTTATGCTCAAGTCTCAGGTGCTTCAGGAACTTCCAACCTTTGACTCCAAAGCCAGAGTGCTCCCAATGGATTGTGATAGACACCTATAGAAAACTTTCATACTCATATTTAACAGCAAAAATAATTTAACTTTAAAAATACTTTTGCCAGTCTTTGGACTTTTTGTGATGTAGTTACAACATTGTACTCAGAACCTAATCAAAAACTAATTAAGACAAAGTCAAATTAAGTCAACAGGTCAAACAGCAGTATTCCCAGAATTTCCTGTTCCTGTTTCATATTTCCAGCATTCATAGTTTTCTGCTTTTCAAATTTGGCATCAAATACTGTTGTTCGTATGTTACAGTGGATGCTGAAACGTTGGTCATCTTGGAAGCAAAAACAGGCCTTTGGGGTTTAGATGATTTCCAAGGAAATTAAATCACTAATTAAAGCGTTTGTTCCATTATTGTTTTCTGCATGTATCCACTGTTGAATTGCTCTAGTTGCAGTTTCAGTTATTGTTGTGACTTGAAGCTTTGGATTCATTTTAGCAAGTGTTGTGATCTCAGTAGAGAGCAGTCATGTTTTTAGTTTATTTTAAGAATCTGAAGAATCAGGTACTTAGTTAAAAATGAAGCAACAAGAGGTTCACCATTCAAACAAAAGAATTTTTCACCAGGAAAATCAAAGAACATAAATAACTGCACTATCTGGAATTAAGAATCCACCATGAAGCCATTGTCGATTGTCAGATAAACCCATCTGCTTCACTAATGTCCTTTAGGGAAGGGAATTTGCTGTCCTTACCTGGTCTGGCCTACATATGACTCTAGAACCACGGCAATGTGGTTGACTCTCAACTGCCCTCTAAAATGGCCTAGCAAGCCACTCAGTTCAAGAGCAACAGGGATGGGCAATAAATGCTGGCCAGCCAGCGATGCCCATATCCTACGATTGAATAAAAAAAAATCTTAAATAGGCAGGTACATTAAAGATTATAAAAATAGAATAAACATAATTACTCATATTCTAAATTGAGTATCTTCACCGCACTTTCCTTTGACCCATTGACTTGCATCCCAAAACTCTCAAGTCTGGTCCCTATCAAAACAAGGAAGATTAACTGCTTGGATTGAGTACTGTGTCAACAATTCATATATAGGTTGAGATTTCTTAGGCCTCCTGTTTACTTCTGATAAGGTAGTTCCTTGAAATTTCTTCCAAATGTCCCAAAGATGCAAGCTTCTTATTTAACATGGGTGTCTCTGGTGTCTTAAATATAGCTGCCTCAGGTAAGAACTCCTGGTTCTAATCTTCCTTAATGTGGAGTTTTGTATCTCTCGCTCTTCAACTTTGTAATACCAGAAATTTAATTCACTATTGAATCCTTCAGTTAATATGAGGTTTAACTTTTTTAGCCAGCACCTAGAATCTCAACTGAATTCTGCTGGAAGAGATGTTTCCTTCACTCCAACTTATTCTAAACTCCCAAACTAAGCTGCTTGAACAGAAAAGCCATGCTGAGGAACCTACTTAATTCTATTGTTAACCTTTTTCTTTCTGTTGTTCACCTCCGAAGCAACCTGATCACATGATCATTTATTGAAACAGCTTTTTTCAAAACCAGAATTCATATCCTAGTTCTTAAAAGAACTATCACCCCAGATAAAATATATATTTTCTCCCAAAAGAATGTAGGCCTTTATACAAGGGATATAGTTTTAGTCAATGCTGAAACATTTCAGTCACAAATTGTTTTTAAATCGTCAAAGCCAAACTTGTTTTATAGTACAAGAAGCAGAAAAAATATTTTATAACCATAAATTATTCATTGTGCTTTATGCTACAGTTTGATAGACTATTACGGTCCTGAGATTTCTTTAGGCTAAGATCTGGATATTCCTCTGGCAACCCCTGACTGGAGTATGTGGAGTTAACTTCATCTTTATGCAGGTGATAGTCTACTAGGAGAACATCTTGCCTGATATGCAGAGTCTGAAAGATGCTGCCTGAATGCCTAGGCAAGCAGTTACCGATGAAAAATTCAGCTATTAGCCTCTTTGTAAATAAACCCCATAAACAAATTGTTGGACCTCTTCAAGGTTCCTTAGTCTGGCCTTCAACTGTATGCGGGCCCTACATTTGTCAATGAGAGGTAGGTACATTTCAGTCTGATTTGCATACTGACCACTTTCTTCTGTTCCATTTTCCTGAGTCTCTCTTAACCAATTTTTTCTCTCCAATTCCGTTGTGAGGCAGTGGTAACATTCTATTTGATTCAATAATGTGAATATAGGATTGTAAGAGAGCTTTAAACCAAGTAGTTTTTTTTAACTTCCTCTTTTGCAGACCGTTTATTCCCTTTGGAAAATCTACAGCTGTCAATCAGGTTTAGAGTCTTTGTAACCATTTCAGTTAGGAACAGTGGGGGACTTGAGATGCATTCAAGCATGAAGGGAAGGGTCAATAAACATAGTTGACTGGAGGCTGAGTAGAAATTCATTAAGCTGGGAATGAAAGCCTATTTTAAAGCATTGCACTATGAAATTGAAAGAGATCAAAGGTTTTCAATGCAATAGAGAGGGCTTCAAATGTTTCAGCTTGCTATGAAGGTTATAAAGGAAATAGTGGCAGGATATTTAAAAAATCATAATACAATCAAACTGAGTCAGCATGGTATTATGAAATGGAAATTGTGCTTGACAATTTTATTAGAGTTCTTTGAGGATGTAATAAGTGGAATTGATTGATGGGAATCAGTTGATATGGTGTGTTTGGATTTCCAAAAAGTATTTGATATGATACCACAAGAGCTTGTGGCATTAGAGATGAGATATTTGTATTTGTAGAAGATCGGCTAATGAGCAGGAAACAGAGAGTTGGGATAAATGGGCCATTTTCAGATTGGCAAACTGTAACGAGTGGAGGCCACAGGGATCAATGTTGGGACCTCAACTATTTAAAATCTATATTATTTATTTGGATGATGGGAATTTGCTGATAATATAAAGATTGCAAAGGAATATAGGTAGGTTAAGTGAGTGGGCAAAAAATTGGCAGATGGAGTATAATGTGAGAGAATGTGAGGTTGTCCACTTTAGAAGGAAGAATGGAAAAGAAGAATATTATTTAAATGGAGAGAGACTTCAGAATGGAGTAGTAAAAGGGGTCCCGAGAGTCTTCGTACATGAATCACAAAAGGTTAGCATGTAGGTACAGCAAGTAATTAGAAAGGCAATTGCAATATTGGCCTTAATTGCAAGAGGAATTGAGTTTAAAAGTAGGGAAGTCTTACTATAATTATGCAGTGCATTGGTGAAATCGCAACTCGAGTGCTGTGTAGTTTTGGTCTCAATGAAGGAGGGATATGCTTGAATTGGAGGTAGTTCAGATAACTTGATTCCTGGGATGAAGGGATTACCTTATGAGGAAAGGTTGCACAGGTTGGGCCTGTACTGATTGGACTTCAAGACAATGAGATTCTTATTGATGGCAGGCAGGAAACTGGAATTAAGGCTAAATCAGATTAGCCATGATCTCATTGAATGCCGTAGCAAGCTCAATATACTAAATGGCCTACTCCTCTTAGTTCTTATATTTTAAATTTTTGCCTTGCCGGAGGAGACCTTAGATAAAAGTCTGCTAGATTTCGTTAGGTTGACCCACCACATTTGAGTCAGCATTTTCAAACTCTGTCACACAAATATTTCTCATGCTGATATCCATCCATCAAGGGTTGAGTACTGTATTGAAAGTTATCCTGCTACCATCCATAGGGAGGCATGGTCTCATTATAATGGTAGCAGGAAGGGCTATAGATATTCATTTCCTCCTACATTTCAAAGAAAACTGATTCTAAAATGTGGCACTTGGGTGAAGTAAAATTGGGCCTCATAAAGCTGTTTGTGCCAATTCTGTTAGACAATAAATCTTTCAGAAAGAGTTCTTCACCAATATGTGAAAAGCCAGCAAGTACATTAGCAGCCTTAAAAAGAATTGTAATGATGTAAGAATGTGTCTGCAATCCGGTTCACAAGCTTAAGGGGCATGAAATACTTGAGAAATGTTCTGCTGCATTACACATTTCTATGATCTTCTCGTAGTCATTGAGAAGTTGTTCAAGGATTGGGGATTTGGAATATAAATGTAGATTATAAGGATAGGATTAGAATAGCTCATGTTTAAGAAATAATTTTCTGAAAATGTTTTTAAAAAAAGGCAAAACCAATTTATTGAGAATGCAAATAGAATTGTCAAAACCCATCAATGGTACATTCGACTCTTTAACTTATCAAATGCATTGAAGGGACTGCAGGAGACATTCAAGAGAACAGCCTAAAACATTTTAAATCCAAACACAATACATTTTCTTTAAGATTTCAGATTTTCTGAGTTTTGCACATTGTTATGTGTGATGCATGTTTCTGAGCTCTATCATTTAACACTTTATTAGCAAATCCCATCATCAATAGTAAATGATCTTGAGAACTTTCTTCTGCACGTATGGACATTTTGCTTGTCTTTAATGTGCACTTTGAGCAGGATTAGTGTTGTGCAGGCTTTTGCCAGAATCTCAGAAAAATCAGACATGCATATTAATGTCTTTATTTGCACAATTTTAGATGCATAAATTGCTTTTTTACATTCTGTGAGCCAAACTTGATTTTATATACATTTAAATTAATGGACAGAAAATCAGTGGCTTGTGTGACAAGGATTTCTTGAGCAGCACACCCTCAGAGCACAGCTGCACCCAGGGAGTGCCTGATTGGGGAATTAACTGATTGACAAACTGACATTAAATGTTGGTTGAAAAATTGTTTGTGTTTTTTCAGAGTGGCTTCTGAGTGGGTTTGCAATCAAAAGATTTCTCAATCTCCATTCTCATCGATAACATTCCTGCTGACAGCAAATTCTCTTCTAATGTAGGTATAGAAGAGCAGTAGGCCATTCAGCCCATCAAGCCTTCCCTGCCATTTGATTTGTTCGTGGCTGATTATCTATTTCAATGTATTTTTCCCACACTATCTCCATATCCTTTTATGCCATTGGCATTTAGAAATCTGTCAATCTCTGCTTTAAACATACTTAATGATTAAGTTTCCATGTACTTAGAAGGGAAACCAGAACTAGAGGGCACAGCCTCAAAATAAGGGGGGGCCGGTTCAGAACAGAGTTGAGGGGGAACTTCTTCTCTCAGAGGGTAGTGAATCTCTGGAATTCTCTGCCCATTGAAGTGGTGGAGGCTTCCTCGTTGAATATGTTTAAATCACGGGTAGATAGTTTTCTATTCGATAAGGGAATTAGGGGATATGGGGAGCAGGCGGGTAAGTGGAACTGATTCGCTTCAGATCAGCCATGATCTTGTTGAATGGCGGGGCAGGCTCGAAGGGCCAGATGGCCTACTCCTGCTCCTATTTCTTATGTTCTTATGTTCTTATGTAAGCACTCTGAGATAGACTATTCCAAAAGTTCACAACCCTTTGAGTAAATAAATTTCCTTTCATCTTACTTCTAAGTGGCTTTCCCCCTATTTTGAAATTGTGTCCCTTGGTTCTAGATTCCCCAACCAGGGGGAGCATCTTACCTGTATCTACCCTGTCTATCCCTTCAAATATTTTGTAGTTCATCAAACATGAGTTCCCATTCATAAATCCATGTTGACTATGCCCGATCATCTCATTATTATCCAAATGTCCATTTATCGCATCCTTTATAATAACTTCTAGCATTTTCCCTAAAACTGATGTAAGATTAATGTGTCTGTCGTTCCCTGTTTTCTCTCTCCCTCCCTTCTTAAAAATTGTGGAGTAACAATTGCTATTTACTAAGCTACAGGAACCATTCCACATTCTATTAAAGTTTGGAAGATGTTCACCAATGCACCCATTATCTCCACACTCCAGGATGTAGATCATCAGATCCGAGGGACTTAACCTGCTGGGCAGTTTCACCCTCAAAATCAGTTTACCCTATATGATAATTTTGATGAATTATAATAAAGAATTAATTCTCTTTAAATAAAATCTTGATTAAAAATACAGTGCTTTATAATAACAATCAAATTTATAAATGTGTGTAACAAATCTGAAATCATAAGCAAGGTGACAGTCCAGCTTAATTTTTAAAAAATTAACAAGTGTAGCTGAGTATTGACTTAATCCAATTACAAAAAACTATCTGAAATTATGCAGACTCCCAAACAAAAAAATCCCAATTTTGAAAATATGAGAAGTCACAATTTTAGTTGGTGAGGAATATCCCAAATATAGTTCTCCACTTAGATATGCATACGGTAAACCTGGAAATCTGTGCAGCCTGTCAGTAGCCACACCATTAACATTTGGGTTTCCCATCCAATTAGCTTCAGCCAACGTGATGACAACCCATAGGAGACAATCTTAACTCCAGTATTGAAAAGAAAACCCCAAACAGGCAAGTTGAACTAGTGGACATTGTCTTGGATAAAGAAATGATGGAAGGGAGCCAAGGCAGACAATGTCTGGGCCCTACTTCAATGATGCTTCCCTGACTCTGAGGACCTGGAGGGAGACCCTGTTCACTCACAATGGATGGAAGAAGTCTGTTGCTGTGACAAAGTAGGAGTGAATGGAGGTTGCTGACGAGCTGAGCAGCAGGAGCACAATGCTATGCTTCTGGATTCAATGCAGAAAGCACTTCAATAAATTAAGCAGGGCAGCAAAGGTGAGAATGGAGGTCTTGTGCCACAGTGGGTAGTGTCCCTGGCTCTAAGCCAGAATATCTGGGTTTGAGCCCCACTTCAGGACTTGATGACCACAGAAGGTGGGTTCATAAGGCAGCCAAACAGGTTGATTACCAACCTAAAAGTCCTTCCAACGTGTCTATGGCATGTAATAAGAGTGGCAGAGGCTTTTGAATTAGCCATGCTTGATGTGGAGCTTTAGCCTCTAGCTTCAGGGCTAGCAACCTGTTCCAGGAAAAACAAGCTGCACAAAATAGATGTAAGCATGTGCTTTCTTTACCTCAGACAAGTTGTCTAAGTCAAAAATAAGGCCACATCCTGATGTGTGTATCACCACAATCTCTTAACTCTGCCTTCTCCAGCTTACTCTTCACACCAATTTACCTTGCAAATATGTATGCACTTACTCACATTTCCATCTATCCATCCACCACTGACATTCATCCTCATCCTTCTGCTATGTCATACCTTTCCCTCATAGTTACCTCAGCAAATGCTGTCTATCCATTGAATGGACACATGTTATTACTCTTACTCATTCTCTTCTTTCTTTCCATGAGAAAAAAAACACAGAACACCAGGGAGAGGCATAGAACCAGAGATCACCTTTCACAGATCTCACAAATAACAGCTACAGATGGGTTAGCTCTGCAGCCCAATGTAATCTCAGCATACGTGGCCAGCAGAAATGGGAAGGTGGGGCTTGGTAGCTGTGTGGTGATAGAATTAAACAATAGACAGTCATTTGGCATACAACAAAAGATCATATTGACTTGATGTTAGCAACATGAAATAGGATCATGGACATCTTGATAACTTAAACATACACCGTCATGTCTTTCGTCTCCCACAGCCTTCACACATCCATGAAGTGAAGTCAAGGTCACCCATGGCAACAATGACTTCTTAGAGGAACTTACTGTGATGGTGCACCATCACATGCACTGGCCCAGGGATTCGGTCTTTGAATCCTGTTCACATCTGCATAAGTGGCTTTTTGTGATTATACGCTAACTGCAAATTGATGGAAGGAAAACCCCTTGTTGATGAACAGTGCTGGGTGTGGCCAATAGGCCCAGCTAGCAGTGGGTCTTGTTCCAGAAGGCTTCAAGTGATTGACACCAAATGATTCAAGGCCTTTAGCTCCTGACACACTGTATTCAGACATGTCAGGAAAGCTTATCCTCTGCCTGAAGACCCTGTTGCTGGGTGTTGTCTCCTGTGAGCTGTAGCTCTCTGGTGTTCCCCTCACTCCTATGGAGTTAAAGCCACAGACTTGCTTCTGCTGTTGATTATGACGATGATTTTATTTTTCATTTGAGGTCTGGTCTAAGAAAGCTAATTTGATAGATCAGAGTGCAAAAGTGCTGAAGAAACCTCCAGAGATTATTAAATCACCTCTCAGCACAAGTGCTATGAACAAATCCTTTCTGACAAGCAATTAAGGAAACAGTTGAGTAATAAGTATTTATTGACATTTTTCTCTGCCATGGCTTCAGCTCCCTCAATTAGCACTGTGCTCTCTTTTTACTTTTTCCACTGACTTCCAGGAATCCAAGGAAACCCATGGATCTAAAGTTAAAAACCGATCTTAATATTTCTCGAGTTGTGATTAACATATGGCATTTGGGAACGCACCTCTCCCAAGGGGGTTGCTCACATGTAGCCTAATATCATCATCAGTTATGGTCCCTTGAAATCAAGGATAATTTCTGTCAGGATTGCTGAATTTATAAAGCCACCTCGTCTACATGGATGCCATGGGAGATGCTCATCTGGACTGAGGAAGGTTGGTAAAGAACCTTCATGTTGGCGATGTTTAACGATAGGCCAAACCTCTTATTGGAGGTGTTTAAGAGGTCAAGCTTCCTTTGCATGTCCTTACAGAGTGAGCCATCACACATCTATCATCCACAAACTGAAGGTCATAGATGTCCATGGTTGTCAATTTAATTTTTGCCTGAAAGTGACCAAAGTTGAAAAGCATCCCGTCCAAATGAAACTGGATGCTAACACTGGATGGTAGGTCATCTTGGATGAGGTGGACGATGATGGTAAGGAAAATAGTAAACAAGGTGGGGGCAAACATGTGTGATGGCTCACTCTGTAAGGACATGCAAAGGAAGCTTGACCTCTTAAACACCTCCAATAAGAGGTTTGGCCTATCGTTAAACATCGCCAACATGAAGGTTCTTTACCAACCTTCCTCAGTCCAGATGAGCATCTCCCATGGCATCCATGTAGACGAGGTGGCTTTATAAATTCAGCAATCCTGACAGAAATTATCCTTGATTTCAAGGGACCATAACTGATGATGATATTAGGCTACATGTGAGCAACCCCCTTGGGAGAGGTGCGTTCCCAAATGCCATATGTTAATCACAACTCGAGAAATATTAAGATCGGTTTTTAACTTTAGATCCATGGGTTTCCTTGGATTCCTGGAAGTCAGTGGAAAAAGTAAAAAGAGAGCACAGTGCTAATTGAGGGAGCTGAAGCCCTGGCAGAGAAAAATGTCAATAAATACTTATTACTCAACTGTTTCCTTAATTGCTTGTCAGAAAGGATTTGTTCATAGCACCTGTCTGGATGTGAAAGGATTCAGTTTCAGATCCTCCACTCAGGACAGTGGCGATCATATTGTAATGCAGAAGTCTCAGGATGGCGACAGACTTCACCGCGCAACCAAAGTATTGGAGGACAATCCAAAGAGCTTCATGATTTAAAGAATCAAATGCCTTTATCAGGTCGGTGAAAGCAAGGAACAATTCTTGGTTTGCTCCTGACATTTTTCCTGGATCTGTCTAGCCAGAAAGAACATGTCCGCAGTACACTAAGAGGGTTGGAAGTCACACTGGGTTTCCAGAAGGAATCCTTCAACAACAGGACAAAGGTGGTTTAGATGGATGCGGGCCAGGATCTTATCTGCGATGGATAGGAGGGAAATCCATCTCCTGTAGTTTTCGCAATTAGATTTATCCCCCTTCCTGTGGATAGTAATGATGGTCGCATTCTTGAGAACTTGGGGGAAGTCCTCTTCATTCAAGAGGTAGAGGATGATCTGGTGAAGTTGTGACGTGACCTGATAGCCACTGGCATGGTAAACGTCTGGCCTGCAAGCTTTGTCAACTTTCATCTGTTGGATAGCCTACTTAAGCTCATCAATGGTTGGTGCATTGCCAAGGCAATCTGCCGCAGAGTGATGTCGGATGGTTTCAATGGTCTCCTCCAACAGTGGACTCCCAGTTGAGGAACAGTTTGAAGTGCTCTATCTATGCTCTGGATGGTGTCATTTTCCTTGAGCTGGGAGCTATCCTGTGATTGAAGATGGTTTTGTCCAGTCGAGCAGGGTCCATAGATCGTCTTTGTAGCCTTGAAGAAGTTATGCATGTCATGCTGGTTGGCGTGGCCTGAATCTCATGCGCCTTCTCCACCCACTAGTTATTCTTCATGTCACAAATGCGACGCTTAACGACAGACTTCAGTTGGTGGTACTCTGGCAAACTGACTCCGTGGATGCTTGTTTTACAGTCTGACTTCCCTTTCCAGAAGAAGGTGTACCTTCCTTTAAGAGCAGCATTGTACCAGCAATATACCTTAATAGTTCCTGGCCACAATGGCAGTTTGTCTTTCTGGGCAATCACTCAGGGTTGTCAATGAGCATTCTCACATTCCAGGTTCTGAAGTTTAGCTTCTTGTTTCAACTGCAGGGACGGCGATTCCGCTAAGGGTTTATTTCCAGCCAGGATAAATAGTACCACCGAAAACCACCAAGCATCAGCTGACTGTGTGTGGAATCACCACCTGCTATCACCGCCCTGCTCCTGTCACTCATTCTCCATCACCACAGAGCTTTTGTCGGATGGAGGTCTGTGCCTGACATTATTTAGTGTGGGGACCCCAATGCACCTCCGGGTTCCACACGGCTAGATTCAGTGGCATGGCGAACCTTGGCGACTGGGGCCCCTTCCCATTGCAGCTTTCTACCGCCTTTGCAGCTGTTGGGATTACTGTCTTCTGTCTGCTCTGCTGTTGAGGACTTCTTGGATCGTTCTTTGTCTGGAACTTCCCCTTGACTGACAGCCATGGGGAGCCCTACCAGGAGCATGTGCTCCGGACGACATCACTCTAGGATTCATTGGAACACGCAAACCTCTCCACCACTGCAAGGTGATGATCCTCAGAAAGGTAAATGTGAAATGTGGAAATCAGTGGTTTGAAACTTGTTCCCTGCCAGTTTTGACCAGCTCCTGCACATTAAAATCCAGCCTTTTGACTCAGATGGTTAATTTTTATTAATGGAAACTTGCTTCCAGCAACCATCAGACAGAAGTCCTTTAATAGGCATTGGGCCATTCATGATATGGTCCTGACAAATTTACTGCTGGGACCAATGACGGTGTAGATTGGGTGTAGGATGTCCACTGTTTTTTTAATGCCTGAGTAATTGTTTTAAGAATAAAGTAAATAGTTTGTATTTAGTATTATGTTTAAGACTTGGATTAAGAGCATTCCTGTGCCCAATGACATTTAAAGCAGGCAAAGCAGGTACTTCTGTCTGTTTCCATGGCGAGGTTTTTGTGGAACTAGTTACCAGCCTGTCACCAAAGGCTTGAGGCTGACAGGCTGACCACCCATCCCCCCATCTCTAACCTTCCACCACCACCCCGCACCCTCCCCATCTCGAACCTCATCCAGTTTTACAATCTTTCGGAACCTAAATGCTCCCCTGATTCTAGTCTCTTGTGCATCACTGATTTTAATCCCTCCAATATTGCTTGTTGTGTCTTCAGGTACCTAGGCCCTAAGCTCCATAAATCCTTCCCAGCACCTCTGCACATCTCGCTCCTCCTTTAAAATGCTCCATAAACCTACCTCTTTTGACCCAATATATTTTTATGTGGTTTGGTATCAAAACATTATACTAGTGTGAAGAGTTTTCAGATGTATTACTACTATAATGGCACTGTATAAAAGTGCAAATATTCTTCTTGTAAAATATATGAATCTGGATAGTTATTGATTGCGCTTACCCCTGTTATAGTCTGTGTGGTTAGCATTGCTGCCTCACAGTGCCAGGGACCCGGGTTCAATTTCTGGCTTGGGTCACTGTGTGCGAGTCTGCACGTTCTCCTCGGGTCTTTGTAGGTTCCCTCTGGGTGCTCTGGATTCCGCCCACAGTCCGAAAGATGTGCCAGTCATGCTAAATTCTCTCTGTGTACCCAAACAAGCGCCGGAGTGTGGCGACTAGGGGATTTTCACAGTAACTTCACTGCAGTGTTAATGTAAGCCTACTTGTGACACTAATTAATAAACTATGTACCCACGTTATGAATGCACCTTTCTGAGTGGGACTTGAACAGGGAGCTTCTGGCTCAGAGGCACGGACGCTGCCCATTGTGCCAAAAGATCTGACCCTCTGCACAAGAGCACTTCTCTAAAATAAACTTGCGCTAATATATAGGTCTAAGTCGGTAAGATAAATTGCAAGCAGAACGTGTATGTAAGTTGTCTTTATTTCTGCTTGTGAACTCAAAATTGAAAGGAAATTGTAAAATTTTTAATTTAGTACTGTTACATCGTATTCATATAATTGAAAAATGTTAAAAAAATAAAAAGACTGTAAATCCAAAGCAAACACTCAGTGCTTCTGTAATCTTCGGATATTGATCACGTAGATTATGAAGTTGTTAAAATTCCTAATACACTTGAAAACTGATATAGGAAGGTTACCTCTGGTTCTTCCACGTCACCTGCAATCTTAATGCTAGTCTCCACCCACTTATTAAATGTAACAAGTTTCTGGGCATTTGGAATGTGTGCATTCCTTCTGAGTGAGATAAGTATTTAAACACTCTTGAGTACTGACATGGAAAATGTACTATTTCATTCCTGCATTTCAGCGGGAGCATAAGACACAATCTTCAGGGTCCCATACTCTGATATTATCTTCCTGTCTAATTTCAAGCAGTCTGTCTTGCTAGAAACCATAATTTAATAGCTCGAGTATAATAGTTAGGATTTGACATCCCAAGGCCTCCTCTCAATCTGTCCTTGACAAGCACATTCCTTTTAACAACATTCTGTTTGCACTGATGGGAAAAGATGCAGCATTTGCACCAACCTGGTTTAATACCAATCAATAACTATCCAGACTCATATATTTTACAAAAAGAATATTTGCACTTTTATATAGTGCTATTAAAGTAGCAAAACATCTCAAAACACTTCATAGTATTATAATGTTTTGATACCAAACCACATAAAAATATATTGGGTCAAAAGAGGTAGGTTTATGGAGCATTTTAAAGTAGGAGAGAGAGGTGCTGGGGAGGATTTCTGGAGCTTAGGGCCTCGGTACCTGAAGACACAACAAGCAATATTGGAGGGATTAAAATCAGTGATGCACAAGAGACTAGAATCAGGGGAGCATTTAGGTTCCGAAAGATTGTAAAACTGGATGAGGTTAGAGATGGGGCGGGGGTGTGGTGGAAGGTTAGAGATGGGGCGGGGGTGTGGTGGAAGGTTAGAGATGGGGGGCGGGTGGAAGGTTAGAGATTGGGGGGGGGGGGGGTGGAAGGTGAGGCCGTAGAGTAATTTGAAACAAGATGAGAGTTTTGAAATTGGGGTGTTGCTAGAGTGGGAGTATAGATCAGCAAACGTGGGGTAATGGATGACGAGACGTGATTGGAGTCAGGATATGGGCAGGAGCGGTTTGGATGAGTTGAATTTCATTCAAGGCGAAGGATAAGAAGATGACCAGGAGGGGAAGAAATTGTTAGGCGGTGACAAAGGCATGGATGAGAGTTTTAGCAGCAGATGAACTGAGGCAGGGGTGGAAATCTGTGAAGTTACGGAAGTGGAAATGTCTTGATAGAGTGGGGAGGTGAAGGCTAGTTATTTGGCGAGTAATCCAAAGACCCAAAGTAGTGCTCTGGGTAAAATTTGAATAGAAAAAAATCGAGATTTAAAAGTTGAATGATGACCGTAGTAATTCAGCCAAATACCAGTTTTCCATCACCAAACACCCTTTAGTGTGCAGCAAAGAGAAGGGCAGCATCTGCAGCTTAGAGCTCTGGCAGTCTACACCTTGGAACCTACAACACCGGTCTGGATTCAGCAGCAAGTTTAAAAATCCCCATGATAGTTTCTCATTGGATGAATCTCCGCTCGCTCAATAAAGAAGCTCGTACTCCACGAAGCCCATGGGGAAGTCTGTCGATGATCCCCTGTGACCTTTGTGGCCATCACAACAATGACCATGAAAGCATTGTCAATTGTCGTAAAAACCCATCCCATTAGCTGGTGCAAATCAATTTCATGCTGGCTACCACTGCATTTCCTGATCCGCCATGGTGGCCGTCCAGTGAAAGATCCCAAAAAACATTCAGGCCAGCATAAAACTGATTTTTAGGCCTCCCACTGAATTCTCCCAAAAGCCCACCATTGAACCCGCTGGCAGAGGCATGGGAGAATTCCCAATTCATTGTGTGGGTCTGGAGTCATCAGTGCAGGTTAAGATAGCAGATTTCCTCCCTGAAGGACATTGGTGAACCAGATGGGTTTTTATAACAATCAATGATAGTTTCATGGTCACCTTTTACTGACGCTAGTTTTAATTCCAGATTTTATTAATTGAACTTAAATTCCACCAGCTACCAGAGTATTAATCTGGACCTCTGGATTACTAGCTCAGAGGTGTTACCTCTGCATCACCATCTCTCTAATGTTGCCTTCTCTTCCCCCCCACATCTCTCACTTATTTGTCACATTATTGGTGAGGAATGCAACCTGAACTGTCTCTTTAAAAGAAATTTCGAGATAGTTCAGCTGCTTACACTATTTTTTCACCAAAGCTTGTACCAATGGTTATCCAAATAATCAGGTGTAGGAAACCCATTTTTATCTTCCCCCAGCTACCACTGGCAGAAGCAACCCTTTTTAAAGGTATAAATTATGTTGAGGAAATTATACCATAACATTTTGAAAGTGAGCAGTAAACCACTCAGAGTAAGTAGGGGTTTACAATAAAGATACCTTATAACCATTTGATCAAATGTATTTTTAAAAATTGGATTATTATTTTCACTGCCTCTCCTGTTAGGAATGTAATTCCTAACATTTTAGTTTATTAGTTCAATGTTATATCACATGAATAAAATGTTTATGGTTCATTGCAATAGTAATACAAACAAAATGTACTGATATTCAGTACAGAAAGTTCCAAGAATAATGTATCTATCATACTTGTTTTTTTTACTATGTAATCTTGTGAGCTGCCATAACCTTACAAGAGTTTATTCATTAATAAGTGTTTTGAATATTTGGCATGGATAATGAATATCCTATTATCCAGGGGTTATTAATAGGGTTAACACTAATATTTTATTTATTCTTGTAACATAGAACATCAGCTCAACTGCCCCAACTCCCTTCCGCTTTACTTC
Organism: Mustelus asterias; assembly: GCF_964213995.1. NCBI lineage: Eukaryota > Metazoa > Chordata > Chondrichthyes > Carcharhiniformes > Triakidae > Mustelus > Mustelus asterias. The sequence continues at coordinate 122,901,242 of NC_135803.1, read as the reverse complement.
ATTTAACAATCTCAACATATTCTCAACATGCTCCTTTCTCTTTCATGTGTTTATCTTGCATCCTCTGACATACATCCATTCCATTCACCCCAGCACACACCTTGCAGTCGCGAGTTCCACATTCTGACTATTCAGAGTAAAGAAGTCTCTTCTGAATTCTCTGTTGGATTTATTAGAACATAGAACATTACAGCGCAGTACAGGCCCTTCGGCCCTCGATGTTGCGCCGACCAGTGGTACCAATCTAAAGCCCCTCTAATCTACACTATTCCAATAAAATTACAATTTTATATTTATGGCTCCTAGTTGTGGTCTCCGATAAGTGGATCCATGTTCACTACATCTAACCAATCAAACCAATCCATTTTTAGAATCTCAAAGACTTCTATCAGGTTACTCTCCGTCTCTTTTCTAGAAAAAAGAACCACAGACTGTTCAATATTTCCTGGTAGGTACAATCTCTCAGTTTGGTGTTATCTCTGAATATCTTTTTTGCAGCAAGGACACAAAATGCACTCTGAGTGGGGGACTCCTTCACCATGAGTGGCTCGGTAGTGCCACTATTGATTGAGTCATAGCTGCTAGACTACGTCTATGGCAGGTGGTGAGGGAACAACCAGAGGGAGAAACTATTTGTCTCATCCTCACTGACCTACATGTTACAGATGCATCTGTCCATGATGGTATTGATAGGATTGACCACAGCACAGTCTTTGTGGAAACAAAGTCCTGTCTTCACATTGAGGATACCCTCCATTGAGTTGTGGGGCATTACCATTCTGCTAAATGGTGTACATTTCAAACAGATGTAGCAACTCAAAACTGAGCATCCATGAGGTGATGTGGGTCATTAGTAGCAGCAAATTGTACTCAGCCACAGCCAGGGCCACAGTTCCTCATCTCATTACAGCCTTGATCCAAATATGGATATCCAGAGGTGAGGTGAGAGTGATTGCCTTTAATATCAGTGCATGATTTGTCCAATTATGGCATCAAAGAGCCCTAGCTAAATTGGACTCCATGGAAAGAAGGGGCAAAACTCTTCATTGGTTGGAGTCGTATCTAGAACAAAGGAAGATGGTTGTGATTGTTGGAGGTCAATTATCTCAGTCCCAGGACGTCACTGCAAGAGTTCCTCAGGGTAGTGTCCTAGGCCCAACCATCTTCAGCTGCTTCATTAATGACCTTCCCTTCGTCATATGGTCAGAAGTGGAAATGCTCGCTAATGAATGCACAATGTTCAGTACCACTTGCAACTCCTCTGATACTGAAACAGTCCTTGTCCAGTCTTGATGCATATGGACAACATTCAGGCTTGAGCTGATAAGTAAAAAGTTACATTCTTACTGCACAAGTGGCACGAAATGGCCATCTCCAAAAAGAGAAGATCCAACCACCTCCCCTTGACATTCAATGGCATTACCGCCACTGAATCCCACTATCAACATCCTGTAACAATGGGTTACCATTGACCAGAAACTGGACCAGCCATATTAAATAACAAGAGCAGGCAGGTCAGAAGCTGGCAATTCTATTTAGAGTAATTCACCTTCTAACTCCCCAAAGTCTGTCCACCATCTACATGGCACAAATCAGGAGTGTAATGGAATACTTGCCACTTGTCTGGAAGAGTTCAGCTCCACCATAACATTCAAGAAGCTTGACATCATCCAGAGCAAAAAAACCCGCTTGATTGGCATCTCATGCACCACCTTAAACATTCACTTCCTACACTACCACCACTCAATGGCTGCACTGTGTGCTATCTACAAAATGTACTGTAGCAACTCACCAAGATTTCTTTGACCCTCCAAACCCAGAACCTCTACCACCTCGAGGGCCATGAACAGCATGTGCATGGCAACACCACCACCTGCAAGTTCACCTCCAAGCCACTCACCATCCTGACTTGGAACCATATCACCATTCCTTCACAAATCCTGAAACTCCCTCCCTAACAGCACTGTAGGTGTACCTATACCACATGGATTGCAGCGGTTTGGGAAGGTGGCACACCATCACCTTCTCGAGGACAAATATGGGTGGACCATAAATACTGGCCCAGCCAACGATGCCCACATCCTATGAAAGACTAAAATAGAAATATTGTTTTCTGTGTACTTCAGGCCTGTCTTTGGATGATCTGAACAGTCTAGAAAAATTGTGTTGTAGGAAGATTAACATTGAATTTGCGATAAAACAATTCATCGAGCAACCAATTAGTCATACTGACACAAAAATAGCAATAGGCTGAAAATGTGTAAATTGATTGGGATCTCTGCTTGGAAATATAAATAGCTACCAAGATTATAGCACATGTCATTACAGAATATTTGTCAGCTTCAATTCAAATGAGTTGCTGGCAGCATCATATCTATATTTAACTGACACTTTTGTCATTGGATAGTCAGAAAAGATGAATGAGCAATGAAAAGATCTGATAAAGGCAAATTACTGCGGATACTGGAATCTGAAACAAAAACAAAAATGCTGGAAAATCTCAGCAGGTCTGACAGCATCTGTGGAGAGAGAACAAGATTCTGACGAAGGGTCATCCAGACTCTCAACATTGGCTCTGTCCTCGCTGCACAAATGCTGTCAGACCTGCTGAGATTTTCCAGCTTTTTCTGTTTTTGTTGTGGCAGAGCAGAAACAAGTAATTTTGAATATACTGTGCTTTACTGGGCTTTAATCTGAAGTCATTATTTAATGAGAAAGACATTGCTGCACATCACAGACCATTAAGGCGCTTGTTGTAAGAATTATTTCATATGTTGCAGGTGCATTGGGACTCCTGATAATCATAATTGCTGGTTAATCACAATCTGTGTCCAATTTGAGGTGATTTGCTTTGAGAGCAGATTGTGGTTGTTTGCATTGGCAGTAGCTGTGCTCCGGGTTCACGTGTTGGAATCCCAAGACAGCAACGGGGGGAATTTAAATTTAATCAATTAATAAATCTGGAATAAAAAGCAAGTCATTAGTAAACTACTAGATTGTCACAAAAAACATCTGGTTCATTAAGTCCTTCAGAGAAGGAAATCTGTTGTTGTGACCCAGTCTGGCCTACAGCTTCCCCCAGTGGCATGATTGACTGCTAACTGCCCTCTGGAATGACCAACAGCCACAGTTAAATAAGAAACTGGACAAGCCATCTGGCATCGTCCAAGGTAACAAAAACAACAACATAAGAACATAAGTACTAGGAGCCGGAGTAAGCCATCTGGCCCCTCGAGCCTGCTCCGCCATTCAATAAGATCATGGCTGATGTTTTTGTGGATTCAGCTCCACTTACCCATCCGCTCACCATAGCCCTTAATTCCTTTACTGTTCAAAAATCTATCTGTCTTTGCCTTAAAAACATTCAACAAGGTAGCCTCAACTCCTTCACTAGGCAGGGAATTCCACAGATTCACAACCCTTTGGGTGAAGAGGTTCCTCCTCAACTCAGTCCTAAATCTGCTCTCCCTTATTTTGAGGCCATGCCCCTTAGTTCTAGTTTTACCTGCCTGTAGAAACAACCTCCCTGCTTCTATCTTATCTATTCCTTTCATAATTTTATATATTTCTATAACATCTCCCCTCATTCTTCTAAATTGCAATTAATATAGTCCCAGTCTAGTCACTCTCTCCTCATAAGACAACCCTCTCAACTCTGGAATCGACCCAATGAATCTCCTCTGTACCTCCTCCAGTGTCAGTCCATCCTTTCTCAAGTAAGGAGACCAAAACTGTACACAGTACTCCCGGTGTGGCCTCACCAGCACCTTATACAGTTGCAACATAACCTCCCTGTTTTTAAACTCCATTCCTCGAGCAATGAAGGACAAAATTCCATTTGACGTCTTAATTACTTGCTGCATCTGCAAACCAACTTTTTGTGATTCAGGCACAAGGACACCCAGGTCCCTGTGCACAGCAGCATACTGCAATTTTTTACCATTTAAATAATAGTCCATTTTGCTGTTATTCCGACCAAAATGGATGACCTCACATTTACCAACATTGTACTCCATCTGCCAGACCCATGCCCACTCAAATTACCTATATCCCTCTGCAGACTTTCAATGCCCTCTGCACACTTTGCTCTACCACTCATCTTAGTCCATCTGCAAACTTTTGATACACTACACTTGGTTCCCATTTCCAAATCATCTATTTAAATTGTAAGCAATTGCAGTCCCAACACTGATCCCTGAGGCACGCCACAAGTCAGTGATCGCCAATCAGAAAAACACCCATTTATCACCACTCTTTGCTTTCTGTTATAGAATAATAGAGGTTTACAACATGGAAACAGGCCCTTCAGCCCACTTGTCCATGCCACCCAGTTTTTACCACAAAGCTAGACCCAATTGCCTGCATTTGGCCCATATCGCTCTATGACCATTTTATCCATGTAACTGTCTAAATGCTTTTTAAAAGACAAAATTATACCTGCCTCCACTACTGCCTCTGGCAGCTCGTTCCAGACACTCACCACCCTCTGAGTGAAAAGTTGCCCCTCTGAACACTTTTGTGCATCTGCTCTCTCACCTTAAACCTATGCCCTTCAGTTTTAGACTCCCCTACCTTTGGGAACAGCTGTGAACTATCTACCTTATCTGTGCCCTTCATTATTTTATAGACCTCTATAAGCTCATCCCTAGCTTCCTATGCTCCAGGGAAAAAGTCCCACTCTATCCAGCCTCTCCTTATAGCTCAAACCATCAAGTCCCGGTAGCATCCTCGTAAATCTTTTCTGCACCCTTAAGCTCCATTCACACTTTCTGGCACTAGAGCATATGCAGAGGATATTCACTAGGTTTATTCTGGAGTTGAGAGAGTTGCCTTATGAGGAAAGACTGAGTAGACTGGGACTATAATAATTGGAATTCGGAAGTTCTGTTAGTTAACAAATCCTCTATCCCTGCTAATACATTACCCGTAACGCTGTGTGCCTTTATCTTGTGCAACAGCCTTTTGTGCGGCACCTTGTCAAATGCCTTCTGGAAATCCAGATACACCACATCCACCGGCTCCCCGTTGTCCGCCATGCTCAGAATGTCTTCAAAGAATTCCAGTAAATTAGTTGAACATGATCTGCCTTTCATGAACCCGTGCTGCGTCTGCCCAGTGGGACAATTTCTATCTAAATGTGTTGCTATTTCTTCCTTGATGATAGATTCAAGCATTTTTCCCACTACAGAAGTTAAGCTAACCAGCCTATAGTTACCCGCCTTTTGTCTACCTCCTTTTTTAAACAGTGAGGTCATATTTGCTGTTTTCCAATCTGCCGGAACAGCTTCAGATCCAGCAAATTTTGGTAAATTACCATGAGCGCATTTGCTATTTCCCCCGCCATCTCTTTTAGTATCCTGGGATGCATTCCATCAGGGCCAGGAGACTTCTCTACCTTTAGCTTGCCCAACACTACCTCTTTAGTGATTTTTCTAGGTCCTCACCTGCCATAGCCTTCCTGTCATCAATGTTTTCCACATTTTTTGTGTCTTCCACTGTGAAGACCGACACAAAATACCTGTTCAATGCCTTGGCCATTTCCTCATTTCCTATTATTAAATCCCCCTTCACGTCCTCTAAAGGACCATTGTTTACCGTAGCCATTCTTTTTTGTTTTATATATTTGTAGAAACTTTTGCTATCTATTTTCATATTCTGAGCTCATTTACTCTCATAATCTATCTTACTTTTCTTTATAGCTTTTTTCGTGGCTTTCTGTTGACCTTTAAAGATTTTCCAATCCCCTAGTTTCCCATGAATCTTTGCCACTTTGTATGCATTTTCTTTCAATTTGATACCCTCCGTTATTTCCTTAGATATCCATGGCTGATTATCCCTTTTCCTACAGTCCTTCCTTTTCATTGGTATATACTTTTGCTGAGCACTGTGAAAAATTGCTTTGAAAGTCCTCCACTGTTCCTCAATTTTCCCACCACAAAGTCTTTGCTCCTAGTCCACCTTAGCTAACTCCTCCCTCATCCCTTTGTAGTCTCCTTTCTTTAAGCACAAGGCGCTGGTATTGGATTTTACCTTCTCACTCTGCATCTATATTTTAAATTCAACCATACTGTGTTTGCTCCTCCTGAGAGGATCCCTAACTATGAGATCATTAATTATTCCTGTCTCATTACACAGGACCAGATTTAGGATAGCTTGTTTCCTTGTAGGGTCTATTACATACTGTTCGAGGAAACTATCACGGAAACATTCTACGAACTCCTCAAGGCTGCCTTGGCAAACCTGGTTTGACCAATCAACATGTAGATTAAAATCCCCGATGGTAATTGCCATACCATTTTTACATGCAGCAGTTATTTCTTTGTTTATTGCCCACCCCACCGTGATATTATTTGGTGGCCTATAGACCAAGCCTATCTGTGACTTTTTCTCCTTACTATTTCTAATTTCCACCCAATGGATTCAACCTTTTCCTCCATAGAACCTATATCATCTCTCACTACCACCCTGATGTCATCCTTAAATATTAGAGCTGCTTCCTGCCTTGTTGACCCTGCAATGTTCTCCTCACTAACATCTGGGGACTTATGCCAGAATTGGGAGAACTGTCCCACAGAATAGGCAAGCATTTGCCTTATATAGTCATACTCACTGGATCATAACTTACAGCCAGAGTCCAGGTCTTCTCCATCACTGTTCCTGGTATGTTCTGTAACACCATCAGGACAGACCCACCACTGTTGGAGGCAGTGGTTTAATGCCAGGAACAAGTTGCCTTGGGAATCCTCAATATTGACTCTGCCCCCAATGACATTTTATGACATTGGGTCAAATATGGGCAAGGAAACCTCCTGTTGATTAACACCTACATCTTCCTTCAGTTGATGAATCAGTGCTCCTGCATGTTGAACATCATCTGGAAGTGGCCTTGAGGGTAGCAAGGGCACAGAAGTTTACTCTGGGTGGGGGCTTAAATATCCAGCATGAAGAATGGCTCTGTAGCACCACTATGGATTGAGCTGGCAGAGTCTTGAAGGATACATCTGTCAAACTGGGCCTGTGGCAGGTGGTGAGGGAACCAACAAGGGGAAAAACTGACTTCATCCTCACCAATTTACCTGTTGCGTATGCATCTGAACCGAACATGACATGACTGGTAGGAGTGACAACCACATAGTCCTTGTGGAGGTGAAGTTCCAATTTATGGATTACACACTCCATCATGAGAGGTGGCCTAAGAACTATGCTGAATTGAATGGATCCAGGACAGATCAAGCAGTTTAAAACTGGGCATTCATGAGGTGATGTGGGCCATCAGCAGCAGAATTTTATTGCCACATGTTTGTAATCTCATGGTCCACCATATCCCTCACTCCACCATGGCAGTCAATCCAAGGGACCAATCCTGGTTCAATGATTTAAAGGAGGGCCTGTCAGGAATAGCACCATAGGCATAGGCATACATAAAAATAAGATGCTAACCTGGTGAAGCTACAACACAGGGAATGGTAACAAGCAGAAGAAGCATGCTATAGGCAGAGCTAAGCAATCCCACAACCAATGGAACAAATCAAAGCTCTGCAGTCTTGCCACATTGAATGATAGTGGACAGTTAAATAATTAACCAGGAGCATGTTCCACGAACATGCCCATCATCAGAACCCAACACTTCAGTGCAAAAGACAAGGCTGAAGCATTTGCAAACAGCTTCAGCCAGAAGTGCAAAGTGGATGATCTATCTTAGCCTTCCCCTCAGGTCCTCAACATCATAGATACCAGTGTTTAGCCAATTCAATTCACTCCATGTGTTATCAAGAAATAGCTGAAGGCTGTGCAGCAAAGGCCATGGGCCCTGATAACATCCGGGCTGCAGTACCAAAGGCCTATGCTCCAGAACTAGTTTTTTTTAATTCATTCGTGGGATATTTCCACGATGGCTGGCCAGTATTTATTGTGGAGATGCCGGCGTTGGACTGGGGTAAACACAGTAAGAAGTTTAACAACACCAGGTTAAAGTCCAACAGGTTTATTTGGTAGCAAAAGCCACACAAGCTTTCGGAGCTCCAAGCCCCTTCTTCAGGTGAGTGGGAATTCTGTTCACAAACAGGGTATATAAAGACACAGACTCAATTTACATGAATAATGGTTGGAATGCGAATACTTACAGCTAATCAAGTTTTTAAGAAACAAACAAGGCCGCGACACACGACGGCGCAGAGTCGCTGAGCAGAAACTGATAGCCAAGTTCCGCACATACGAGGACGGTCTCAACCGGGATATTGGGTTCATGTCACACTATTTGTAACCCCCACAGTTTGCCTGGACCTGTAGAGTTTCACTGGCTGTCTTGTCTGGAGACAATACACATCTTTTTAGCCTGTCTTGATGCTCTCTCCACTCACGTTGTTTGTTTCTTAAAGACTTGATTAGCTGTAAGTATTCACATTCCAACCATTATTCATGTAAATTGAGTCTGTGTCTTTATACGCCCTGTTTGTGAACAGAATTCCCACTCACCTGAAGAAGGGGCTTGGAGCTCCGAAAGCTTGTGTGGCTTTTGCTACCAAATAAACCTGTTGGACTTTAACCTGGTGTTGTTAAACTTCTTACAGTATTTATTGCCCATCCCTAATTGCCCTTGTTCAGAGGGCAGTTGAGAGTCAACCACATTGCTGTGGCTCTGGAGTCGGGCCAGACTAGGTAAGGATGGTAGATTTCCTTCCCTAAAGGACATTAGTGAACCAGATGGTTTTTTCCAACAATCAACAATAGTTTCATGGTCAACAGTAGATTCTTAATTCCAGATATTTTTTATTGAATTCAAATTCCACCATCTGCCATGGTGGGATCTAAACTCGGGTCTTCAGAACATTAGCTGAGTTTCTGGGTTAATAGTCTAGCGATAATACCACTAGGCCATTGCCTCCCCGAGCCAAGGTATTCCAGTACAGCTACAACACCGGCATCTACCTGGCAATATGGAAAATTGCTGAAGCATTTTTGTCCTCAAAGAGCATGACAAATCCGGTTCAGGCAATTACCACCCATCAGCCCACTCTCAATCATTAGCAAAGTGATGGAAGCTGTGATTGACAATACTATCATCTGGCACTTAACTGAGCAAGTAACTAAGCACCAATGCTCAATTTGTGTTCCAACAGGACTATTCAGTTTCAGATCTCATTTGAGCCTTCATCCAAACATGGGCAAATGAACTGAATTCCATAGGAGAGAAGACTGCCATTGATATCAAGATAGAATTTGACTGACTGTAGCATGAAGAACCATTAGCAACATTGAAGTTAATGGGAATCAGGGAAATATCTCTCTACTGGCTCGAGTCATACTTAGCATAAATGAATATGGTTATGGGTCTGGGAGACCAATCATTTCAGCCCCAGGATATTACTGTAGGCATTCCTCAGTGTAGTGTCCTAGGCCCAACCATCTTCAGCTGCTTTATCAATAACCTTTTCTCCATCATTCGTTCAGAAGATTGATGTGCAATCATCAGTGAACAATGTTCTGCATCATTTGTAACCCTTCAGATGCTGAAGAAGTCCGCATCCATATGCAGCAAGACTGGGACAATATCCAGGCTTCGGCTGTTATGTGGCAAGTAACATTCGCACCACACAAGTGCCAGGCAATGACCATCTTCAAGAGGAGAGAATCTATCTAAATCCTTTCGCTATTCAACAGCAGTGCCAAGATCTGCTCCAATCCACTCACCATCCTGACTTGGAACTGATCGCCATTCCTTCATTGTCACTGGGTCAAAAAATTGGAACCCCCTTCCTCCTGTGTACTCCTGTGATGCAGATGTTCCTGTCCTCTTCTAGATTGTTTCTGTTCCCTCCTGTTCTGGGCAACGTTGTCCTGTAAGAAAGAAGGAAGAAAGTCAGCGACTGTGTTGCAATCTGTTTGTGTGATGTATACTTGCTCCCATACTTCCCAGGGTGCACTTTGAGGGATTCCTGGTTCCCTGCAGCAACATTGCTTCTCTCCTCCTTTCCATCCCCTTCATTATTGCATTAGAAAATTGGGAGCCTGTTGCCTTATTTCCTGTGCTTCTCCTTGCAGCCAAACTCTGCGTAGACAGTCAGCAGCATCTTCTGCAGAATGTGTGACCTTTCCTTTTAAGAGGTATAGGTGCCTTGACGATTGCAGGTGAGCTGGAACGTGCGCTAGCCAGGTTTGCTGCTGCATTTCCTGTTGAGCTTGTAGCCAGTCAGTAGCTCATACGACATATGGCTGAATGCTGAAATCATTCGAATGAGGAGGTTGCATGAAATTTACATGCTGTCTGTTTCAACAGGCTGGGATGCTGAGTAATTTTGAAGCATCACCCTATACTCCAAAAAAGGTGTAATTGCATTTTATGCCTCATGTTTCCGGTTGATGGCCTTTCATCAGCACTTGGTTCTTGATTGATCAGGAGTTAACTTGCTTATTCTGTAGGACACATTGTGTAGGATGGACAATAAATACTGGGAACCTAGCACTCATGAAAGTTAAGCCCACGACTTGTTCTGTTAACTTAAGTAGCCAATAAATGCTTACATTTTCACTAGTGGCTTCTATATATTGCTGCATTTTAAATGGGGGGAGAGGCAGTGGAATTTTAACCCCCAAAATGGTGGGTTTTGTTGGGAGGGCGCGGGCGCAGTTTCTGTATTATAAATTTGAATCCTGACCCAACTTGCCGACTTTGCTTTGAACAGAGGCAAGAGGGATATCTGGGGAAGGGGGTAGGGTGGGAGGACAGATGACCAAATTGCTCCAAGGAAGTAGTTTGGTACTTTAAATATTATAGTGAGGTTGCGTGCCTTCTTTTAATTCACCATCTGAAATGTAGCCTTGGCTGTCTGTGTTTTCCAAGTCCTGGTGAAACCTGTCAGATGAGCCAAGACGACGGACAATTGGATCAGTAAGTAACTGCCTCTCCACTTAACTGCCTGACTAGCTCCCCCACCACCACCACCCTGTGATTTCCCCCCCCCACTTTAACCTCTGATCCCCATCACCCCAGAATCAAACCCACCTCCACACCTGGGATTGGATTCCCTGAACTGGACAACCCCACTCACTGCACCTCTGCACCATTGTGACTGGAAGCCTAGCCTGTCAGTCAATCTGGCGTTAAGGCAGGGAACCTATTGGTGATGTAACACACACACAGCACCATACAGGGAACTGACTTCCAGGTTTCCCCACTCTACAAGCCTCCTTCTCCCTGCCAATCAAGAAAGTCACATTTGCCCCACAGTGTAAATCTACAAACATGGATGTTTCATTCATGGGGTGAATTTTACGGGGGGCTTAATACTCATCATCCTGGTAGGAAAGACAGTTGGAAGCTTGCTGACTTTTTAAGATGGATTGGCCCTTTAAGTGGCCTTTAATTGGCATGTTGGCTGGCTGACATCTTACCCACTCACCGTAATATGGAGGGCAGGTCAGGAGTGGGTAGGAAGGTGCTGGGCTAGCCACCCACTTCACTTGACCCCCCCACCTTCATATACACCAGTCTGGGGTTTGTAAAACTCCACATGATCACCAGATGGGTTGGAATGATGAGGGCATTTCAGATCACTCGTTGGACCCAAGCACTATCCTTACCATTTTCTTACAGCATTGTCAAGGGAATGAATGCTCCTTTCTTCTTGAGGGCCATTTCTTCTTGAAACTGAAAGCTGTTGTCATCATAATGGGATCTCTGCTCCGAATTAGCCTGGTGCCAATAAAATGGACAAAACCACATTGACAGGAAGAAAATAGAGATAATAAGAAGTGAACAAAACCTCAGCTTATTTAGAGGAGATTGGGCAAATTAAATTCTGAGGTTGTTTTGCAGGCTGCAAATTAGGATGGGATATCAAACAGATTGAGATCAATAACCCTTAGCTGCTGATCAGTGTGAGCTGTTAAAGAAGCCGGGTTGATGATTTGTAGCTGTTTGAGTGGCGGACTATAATTGACTATTGGTGAGCTGATATATTTTTGTCCATTTTGCTGCTGTTGTACTGAAACTGTTCTGTCATATGCCTGCCCACCTACTTATGAGGTTTGTGCTTCTTTTGGGTTGAACTGAGGTTTGCGTGTGTACAGAAACCTGATGCTAACTAAACAATGACTTATATAAACTAGTTGGTCTATTGGTGTAGTTTGCCATATTTGAACCCAAAGTCACTTCTCTCGACGTCTGACCCTGCCAGACCCAGGGATAGCTGTCAGAAAGGAGGTACTCGAGACAGAACTTATCAGGTCCCAATCGTACCTGTCCTGATATCCTGATGAGTGATAATGAGCATCTCAAAGCTGATGATAATCGTATGCCCTCAATACTCAATGTTATTGCTTAAAAAAAAATGAACCCGGTTTGCAAAAGATTACCATTTTACTGGAATTCATCTCAAAAATGTTTGAACTTTCATTACTCATAAATTACTTAAAATGATCAAAGAAAGTAATGGTTGGACTGTCAGCTTTATTTTGATAAGATATTAGGCAATGCAGATTAATTAGTGAAGATATCCACTTGCATCGTCGCCTTTTCTTTAATAATTCATTTCCATTTTTTGATGTCTTTTGCTTATTAGGAAACATAAAAGGCTGGATATTAAGCATGGAGCAAACCCTCGTTAATGAGCTGTTTAAGAGGTCTCCCTGTTACTGGCAATTTTAAACTGCAAGGGACCATCTTTCAGGATTCAATTTTAGATAATGAAAGCTCTCTATTGTTGCTGTGACAGGGACACCTCATTTGGTAATTTAATTCTATGGTCTGGATGTTCCTCTGCTATACCTCACTATAGGTTGGACTGCATATTGATGGAAACTGGAAAAAAAGTGAGGAGCATTCTCAATGACCAAAATCCTTTCCCCCAATTCACAACAGGGAAGACCATCAGCTGTTTGCCTCCATCCCCTCCTCGTTTTCAAACTATTCAGGATATCAGGCAGGCTCCCTATGCTGCCAGCTCTAGACCCTTAGCAGTCCCACCTGGAGAGGTGGGGTGTAGCTGAGTCAGGTAGGACATTACTCCATCCTGATAGGGGTTGGAGGGATAGTGTGATTTGACATACATGGTTAAGGCCAGAAAACCAGAAACTTTTAAAGTTGTAAGAGCTGTGAATGGAAAGACTGTACAAGGAGAGAAAAGTAGAGTTGAGAAAGGAAGAAGTGTGGGGTTCAAGATCTAGCTGAAACTGAGGGCGAGATTTTACAGTCCCACCTGCTCCGGGTCCAGAAATCCCACCCGACGTCAATGGACCTTTTGCTTGTTTGTCAAATTCTCCATCTCACCCATAGGAATGACAGGCGGGATGGGAAGCTTTAGGTCAAATGAGCAGTCCTGTTTGTAATTCTTGAGAAGGAGCTTGGCTTTGTAGGGTTTGGAAACTGATATTAAAGGCTACGGAGGGAAGATCTTCAAAGAAGATGAGGCGGAAATGATGACTGGTATTCCATGGAGTGGTCATGGTCTGAGGGTGGTAGGAGGAGGTATTAGATAGTTGGCATTTGGCCTCTGCAAGATGAAGGTTCATTCACCAACAGAGTCCCTTGTCAGTTAGTTTAATGACAATGTTAGGGTTGGACTTGAGGGAATGGAGAGCAGCAAATTCAGGGGGAAATAGGTTAAAGTGAATGAGCAGAGTAGAAAAACTAAGACCGCCAATGTTACACTAGCAGTTTCCAATCACAAAATCTGGAGTGGCTATGAGACCCAAAGGAATGGATCCAGGTGAAATAAGATTTCTGATGATGAGGGGGGCAAGTGGACTGGAATTTTTCTGCTGTCTGGCGACCACATACGTTACACACTCAATAGACCAGACAAAGCTTTCAGAGTTTTAAATTGGTCTTTTATTCAAGCTGTAGTGGGAAGTCTGTCTTCCAGAAGGTGGTGTACAGACTTGTTGAGTGATACATGGCATGATCAATTATATATGTGCTTATCTTACAAGTAATACCAATCACATGTTCTGAAGTCATTGATATCCAATCACAACTCATAGTTTTGATTACTTGAGTTATGCCAGGTGATTATAATTAACACAGTTACAACCTCTGTGTGTTTGTCTAATTATAATGATTAATTACTAAAGAGGTGCACCTACATGGTTACACCATCCAAACATCCACATCAGTTGTTATGGCTTGTGGTTATCAGAGTTCTCACCCTCTGTCCCTTGGTCAGCTTGTTTGTGCTGCCAATCTGCAAGTGTGGGAACTGCATTGAAACATCTTCACAGCAGCTTCCTGGGGAACTGTGCTGTACTGAATTCACAGGGAAACTCGGCTGTATTCAATGATTTTTAACCCCTTCAGCAAGTTTTCTGTTTAAAGAAGTGGGCATTTAGGGGAAGGCAATGGAGGAAGAGTTCAACGTGTGCCTTGCTTATTGAGGGGGTTGTGTACAGGGATGAAGCTGAGGCAATTGCTAAGGGGCAATTGTTTCAGGTCAGAAAGGAGATGGTCAGAAGGGGTGGTGAAGACATGCTAATAGATGAGATTTGTGAAGGGTGAAGAGTGGTGCTGGTATCCAAGGGCTGCTGTTGTGGGGTTTCCTGCTGAAAAAATGAGGAACTCTTGCACGCTCCTGATGGCTGCCTTAATACTCTGAAGAATGTGATTAGCTGGAAATGGGGCCTCCATCCCTATCTGGCCGGGAAGACTCACCTTTGAGAGCTGCTGGTCATATGATTGGCCAGAGGCTCTCTGGTCTGAGCAGCACCACAGGAAGTGATGACCACTGCCGGAACTGCATCCAGCAAAGGACAGCCAGGAGCCAGACGCAAGATAAGTTTGGGGGGCTTGCAGCGGGACCCGAAAATGGTTGGAGAACTTCAAAAGCTGCTTCATGGAAGAAGTGGAGGCAGGAAGAGTCAGAAGATCAGCTGCTCAACTCGGTAAGATCTGCACCACAGCACGTGGTGGGCTGAGGAAAAATCTGAATCCAGCGATGGAGTCAGAGAACCTAGCAATGATTGAGGAACAGTTAATCTGTAGGACTGTGGAAAGAGGGCCGCCCTTATGATAATGTAAGAGACATGATTGGCAGGCAGTGACTAGTGGGGTACCTCGGGGATCTGTGCTAGGACTCCAACTGTTCACATTATACACTAATGATTTGGAAGAGGGAACTAAATGTATTATCTTCAAATTTGCCGATGATACAAAGTTGGGAGGAAGGGTGAGCTGTGAGGAGGGTGCAGAGATGCTTCAACATGATTTGGACAGGCCAAATGTGTGGGCGTATGCATGGCAGATGCAGTATAGTGTGGATAAATGTGAGGTTATCCACTTCAGTAGCAATAATAGGAAAGCAGATTATTATTTGAATGGATGTAAATTGAGAGAAGTGGATACTCAGTCGCTGAAAGTAAGTGAACAGGTCCAACAGGCAGCAAAGAAGGCAATTAGTATGTTGGCCTTCATAGTGAGAGAATTTGAGTATAGGAATAGGGATGTTTTACTGCAATTGTATTGGGTGTTGGTGAGGTCACACCTGGAGTATGTGTGCAGTTTTGGTGTCCTTATCTGAGGAAGGATGTCCTTGCTATAGAGGGAGGACAGCGAAGGTTTACCAGGTTGATTCCTGGGATGGCAGATCTGTCATATGAGGAGAGTCTAAGTTGATTAGGATTGTTTACATTGAAGTTTAGAAGGGTGAGAGGGGATTTCATAGAAACTTACAAAATTCTAACAGGATTAGACAGGGTGGATTCAGAAAGAATGCTCCCAATGGTGGGGGAGACCAGAACTAGGGGTCATAGTTTGAGGATGAGGGGGTGAACCTTTTAGGACTGAGATGAAGAGAAATTTCTTCACCCAGAGAGTGGTGAATGTGGGGAATTCACTACCACAGAATGTCGTTGAGGCCAAAACATTGTGTGATTTCAAGAAGAAATTACATATAGCTGTAGCGGGCTCCTTCTTTTTAACTCCACTGGGCTTATTTTAGGTTTGGTTCTCCGTTACCCAAACCCCACCAATGCCCGAGTGATTCTCTCTCTCGCCGATGGAACAACGGCCACCTTGCGTCTACTTCACTAGAGTAGCGCTCCCAAAAGAGAGAAAAGGAAACTGCTGCCTATCCACTACCTGGCAGCCTTTCCTGAGTGGGTGGTTTTGAAGCGCCCAGGGTACCCTCAGTTCTAGACTCCGGAATTATGGTAAGGGATCGTTGATGAGAAATTGAAAAGATCAAAACGGACTCCAAGGGAAGTCAAAGATATATATTTGTTAAAACATCAAGGTCAATCACCAAACACCAGGAAAATAACACACAATGCCTTATGCTCTATGAGACTATAGCTATCTAAGGAATACTAAAACGGACACGACGCAATGCTTACGTTACACAAGTTTACCAGTGTCTTAAACTATGAAAGGTGCATGCAAAAGGCCCCCCCTTTCCCCAAAGCCTCATCCACTATGATGATCTCGGGAACTTCACGAATTACCAGGGGACACTCACAATCCTAGTTTAAATTGCTCAGTGGGCTTCGGGCTGCGTGCTGCAGACGTACGAGAGGCAGGAACAGGAGAAGAGAGTGGAGAGTGCTCTCATGCTGGTCCAAAGAGAAAAGAGAGAGAGATGGCCGGCACACACACACAGGCTGGCTGAGCTCCCTGGGAAATTTTTGGTCAAGTCCTGCAGCCAAATGTGGCCACTTTCACAGTTCTTTGGGGTTCAAGTCCTTTTCCCAGCTTATAAAAAGGCCTGAGTTGCCCGAAAAACTTACATAGCTCTTTGGGCTAAAGAGATCAAGGGATATGGGGGGAAGGTGGGTTCAGGATATTGAATTTAATGATTAGCCATGATCAAGATGAATGCCGGAGAAGGATCGAAAGACCTGCTCCTACTTCTATTTTCTATGTTTAGACACATGACCAAGAGTTGAGAGGGAGAATGCTTATGGCTTGGACTCAGTACCACTTAGTCAAGTATATCAGCATAGTTATGTTTATCCAATAAACAGAAGTTATTATTCTGACAAATCTATGTCTCAGAAATCATTCCTTAACTAGCCACAATCAGCATACAACAGTTAGAATGCGATTTTTTGACTTTTAACTATAAGTTTTAAAATGTCAGTTAAATGTCACAATTGCATTGATGTAAGTGACAGCTTCATGGATAGTAATCTTCATCAGTCTGCATCACTGTGCAAGCATTGAACCAGATATATGTGCCTTGCATCGAGATTTTAGGTCAACTGCTTTTATGATTTTGTTTCCAACAGAGGATGTTTATTATTATGCAGTGCTTCAAATTAAAAAGTATTAGATTTTCTTTCTTTGTGCCAGGCTGTGATACAATCCTAAACACTCTCTGGTAGCAATAAATGGTAAATCCACCTAGTAATGTAATCCTCAGATAAAAATGCATATCTGTTGAGTATATATTAAATTTGATATGTGGGGTGAATGCTTTTTTTCCCCAAAAAATCATATAAGACTCGACCTTTTTGGAACCTATTCAGGTATTTGTAGAATCTTATACCTGGTGGTGCAATTGTGATAGGAATTTTGCATTTTACATCTGTCATAGCTTTGTCCAGCCCGCTGTACCACATGGCAAGTGTTGCATGTACAGATGTATGGCCTGCCTTTTCTTAAAGTTAATTAAAATATTTTAACTAACCACCATCTAATGCCGTGGAGTATTTGCGCTTTCCTGAGACTGGGTTTGCTGAACATCTGCAGTGATGGTGGTGTGGGCTTCATTCACAGGGGAGGGGTTTAGAGGGGGTGGAGAATTGGGTCTGAATTATGGATAATTGAGCTTTTTAATCTTAAATTAATATACTTACAGCCAAGGTTGTGGCTCTTATTCGAATGTATTTTTAATTTCCTTCTCTCCACTCTCTGTGTTCTCCACGTTGTTCTTCCAGCCATGTAGTTGAGCTGCCAAGTTGCCAAGTACAAGGTTTTCTTTCAGAAAACTGCTGCTCTTCTGCTCCTGACATGTTGACGCTACATGACTACTGAATCTCCTGGTCCGTTTCTTCCATTCCCCAAAAACACACTGCCACCTACTGTAAAAGCTGAAATGTGACCTTCCCATCCTCTCACTTTTCCCTACCTCCTTCTTGCACTCTTTAAAACATGCATCTGTTGTCTTAAGACAGCAAAGACACCAGAAAGAACATTGGGCTGGGGAAATAAGCAGCCAAGGGTGTATAATGGGTGACTGATCCACAAGACTTGTGCACTTGTCAAAGTTTAGTTTCACTTCCAGTTTGTCCTGCTTTTCTCCAGTTTATTACTCCATTGCGCTTTTGAAGACGTGGTTTTTCCTCTTTTGCAGAATCTCTATTAATAACTTGCGCTTTTTGTCTATCTGGACTGTTTTGATTGGTTGTAGGTTGATCCAATTAAGCTTTGCATTCATGGGGTGAGAGTTGGCTAAACAGAAATTGTAACATTTTAGTGCAACACAAAGGTACTGTATATAATGAATGTGACAATACATGGGAGACATTTCAACTGAGTCTGATGAATGTAGACTGGGAAATTAGAACGAATAGGGCTCGTAAGTGTGTTTGTCCAATACTCTTTGACACCCACTACTCTCCCCCACCCTGGAGCTTTATTTCTTGGTGTTTTCTCATCAGTAGTTACTGCATTGAATCATAGAATCCCTACAGTGCTGGAGGAGACCATTCGGCCCATCGGGTCTACACTGATACACCGACAGAGCATCTTACCCAGGTCCTATCCCCATTACCCCATGTATTTACCCCACAAATCCACCTAACCTACACGTCTTGGGACACGAAGGGACAATTTAGCATGGACAATCCACCTAATTAGACATCTTTGGACTGTGGGAGGAAACCAGAGCACCTGGAGGAAACCCACGCAGACACGGGGAGAATGTGCAAACTCCACACAGTCACCCAAGGCTGGAATTGAACGTGGGTCCCTGGTACTGTGAGGCAGCAG
Organism: Mustelus asterias; assembly: GCF_964213995.1. Lineage (NCBI taxonomy): Eukaryota > Metazoa > Chordata > Chondrichthyes > Carcharhiniformes > Triakidae > Mustelus > Mustelus asterias. The sequence continues at coordinate 122,882,323 of NC_135803.1, read as the reverse complement.
TGCTAACCACTGTGCCACCGTGCTGCCCTCAAAGCATAGCTTTATGTGTTGCTGACTGGAGTGTGTGCAGGTAGAGATGGGCTAGAGGGTGTGGGTGGAGAAAAAGAACTAAAATGAAATGTGGAAGGTAAGGTGATCCCAACAGCGTAGGAGTTGGGGTAATGGCATAGGGGAGGGGACAGCATGGCATGGGAGGTATGGATGAGGTTGAGGATGCCATAGGAAGAAGGGTTGAGATGAGGACGATGAGAAGAATGAAAGAAATGGGATGGGCATAGCTTGAGAGGGATGGTGGCAAAGGCAGGATGGAATGGCTTGGGTTGGGAATTTAAGACACTGTGCAATAAAGATACTAATTGCACCACAAATGTTTTGCTGGTGTCTGTTAGTATTTCAATATTTTATTACAGTTACTTTGTTAGCATTTTAATATTTTCTCCAATTACATTTACACTTTTAAATGATCTTTTGCATTAAATTGATGTTTTACTCAATAAACAGCACACAGATGTTACTGCAGACTGAAAGGCATTATATCTTGGCAATGGCGCTCAATGTATCTTGTAAAAGACCGTTAGCAGCAGCTGAATGGGCTTAATAGAGGCCCACCACCCACAGGGACAATGAGAGCAACGTGCTCAGTTCTGCCCACCAGCAGAATGTGTGATCACACAGGAATTCACCATCAACTTCTCCTTCTTCTGGAATCTGCACATATGCAATTAAAGGTGGAAATCTAGTAGTTGTGGTTAGTAATTCCATGTTACTCCTCAGGGTGTGTTTTTGAAGTTACCCAGACCACAATCAATCAATCACCTGAGGGTGCACCTACACCACATGATTGCAGAGGTTCAAGAAGGCAGCTCACCACCACAATCTCAAGGGCAATTAGGGATGGGGAAGAAATGCTGGCCCAGCCAGTAATGCCCGCATCTCATGAAAGATTTAAAAAAAATTAAAAGTCAGGGAATTGATGAGGATGTGTTCTTTTATGCTCTTAGTATAACCTCATTTCTAAAAGTAACATCTTTTGAATGAGGTGTACTAAGTTCATAATGACTCCTAAACATCCTCACGTCCTGGAAAACTATATTATGTTTCTGGATTGTCATATTTCTCTTATGATACAAAAATCCACAATTTATGAGCAAACATTCTTAAAGTTTGTTTGTGCTATTTCAACTTTCCCCATAATCCCAGGTATGTATCTCAGTCATTCATTTTGATTTCTGTAAATTTTAATTAAAAGTGAGGGGTTTCAATGCATTTTACATCCTCCCTGTTCCTGCACGCCTCGCCAGCGATCCCCTTGGCTTGACTTTGGATTCGAGCTAACACTGGGAAAAGGGAAGTCCGTGTGAAACAGACAGCTGGATCTTTGTGAGCTGCTTTTGTGAGGTCCAATTCAGTATGTGTATTACCATCATGTCCCTTCATTGTGCCCGATGACCCCCTTGTTGTGAGACAGCTCAATCGCCACCAGAAGAGAGTCAGGAACAGGTTTCAAAGCTTTATTCCAATCGTACGAAGGGAGAGACAGTCAGGCCCTCCAAGACTGACTCTGAAGGTTTATAACAAAGTCACATCTCTATGCACAGCTAGTCACACACACATTTCATTATCCACTTCTAACCTTGTCACTTAAAGTCATGTGCAAAACATATGTCTCAGTCTCTGGTTACTTATTTCCCATGAGTATATGCATTAGGCATTGTTCACACCCATACAGATCCCATATCTCACCCTGACCTTGTGCTTCTGTCCCATTTCTTATCCTGTCCACATCTCCTACTCATCACTCTGGGGCGGCACGGTAGCACAGTGGTTAGCACTGCTGCTTCACAGCTCCAGGGACCTGGGTTCGATTCCCGGTTTGGGTCACTGTCTGTGTGGAGTTTGCACATTCTCCTCGTGTCTGCGTGGGTTTCCTCCAGGTGCTCTGGTTTCCTCCCACAGTCCAAAGATGTGCGGGTTAGGTTGATTGGCTAAGCTAAAATTGCCCCTTAGTGTCCTGGGAGGGATTAGCGGGTAAAATATGTAGGGATATGGGGGTAGGGCCTGGGTGGGATTGTGGTCGGTGCAGACTCGATGGGCCGAATGGCCTCTTTCTGTACTGTAGGGTTTCTATGACTTCTATGATTTCACTTCTTTCTTCTCCCTGCTTGGTACTTTATTTTGCTAAAGAGCATTCTTTAACCAAAATCATTTTAACCTTTTCACCCCCACTTTAATGCCAACAGATTTTGGAGTCTGTGATATGATTGTACCAATGGAGCTCTTAAAAGACCTAAGTTGCACTTGTTTCAGTGAAGCTGGTGCCCATGAGGATCTGCTGGTGTCATGACACTTGCACATTCAAACAAATTTGTTTGTATTGGACGGGGGTTCTGTATTGATGCAGACTTTACTGGCATTGTGAGGAGAGCAAGAAGTTTAACAACACCAGGTTAAAGTCCAACAGGTTTATTTGGTAGCAAAAGCCACACAAGCTTTCGGAGCTCTAAGCCCCTTCTTCAGGTGAGTGGGAATTCTGTTCACAAACAGAGCTTATAAAGACACAGACTCAATTTACATGAATAATGGTTGGAATGCGAATACTTACAACTAATCAAGTCTTTAAGAAACGAAACAATGTGAGTGGAGAGAGCATCAAGACAGGCTAAAAAGATGTGTATTGTCTCCAGACAAGACAGCCAGTGAAACTCTGCAGGTCCACGCAACTGTGGGAGTTACAAATAGTGTGACATGAACCCAATATCCCGGTTGAGGCCGTCCTCGTGTGTGCGGAACTTGGCTATCAGTTTCTGCTCAGCGACTCTGCGCTGTCGTGTGTCGCGAAGGCCGCCTTGGAGAACGCTTACCCGAATATCAGAGGCCGAATACCCGTGACCGCTGAAGTGCTCCCCAACAGGAAGAGAACAGTCTTGCCTGGTGATTGTCGAGCGGTGTTCATTCATCCGTTGTCGCAGCGTTGTGAGGAGAAGCCACATCTGCACTCATTCCCTGTGACCACCAGTAGTCGACGCAGGCTCACTTTGTTTAATGATCTGCATGTGATCAGCTGCATCGTCTCAATTAAGCCTTGAATGCCTTAAGCTAAGGGGCTCTTCAGACTTTGTGTGGAAACAGTAGCTTCAGCCACCCCAGAAACAAAAGTTGCTCCCCCAGAGCCACTTCCTGACATTTTGAGATTGCATTGATCTGGACAGCCACAGTCACCAAGATGTTCCTCACATTGTTATACCAGCTACATTTACCTCCAATCTGGATTGTGGATTCCTTCAAATTTCCCTCAAGGTTTACACCACATGAGACTATTGCCGCTTTAAAAAATTGCTTCATATGATTATGAAGCTTAAATGCAATCCTTTTGGCTAAGATGCAAATGAGATCAAGCCTTGGAGGAGGTGCAATGCCTACTCCAATCAGCTTGGCTCATGTAGATCAGGCCCAAGACAGGTGTGAAGGCCCTGTCTTGTCAGCTTGGATCGGAAATGTCTCAACTTGTTGAGACTCTGAACTGGACTTGATTTGATTGAATTGGATAAAAAAAACAAGAGACTCAGAGTAAGTGAATCATTAGATGCAACATGTCGGTCGAATTTTCATTGCTTCTTTCTGTAAATGTTCAGCACCTGCAAGAGACACAAAGGATATTCATTTTGGGAAGATGCTTTCCAACTTGTGAATTAGAAAAACTGAACAGTAACAACAGGCCTTCAAATCGAGTGTTAGCCACTCCTCACTGTTGGCAACATTACAATGCTGGATGTGCACATGGTTCTTCTGTATACAGAAACACACAGATTTTGACAGATTAATTAACAGTGGGAGTGAACATTAATGGTTTTCACCTATTTGTCTGCTGTCAATAAAGCAAAAGTGGCAGCATGGGGAAATGGTGCGAATGAATAGGAGGAAACACTGAGGAAATTCTCAATGTCTTATCACTCAGCGTCTCTGTGGCCAATCTCTTGTGAACATGCTATTGACTCAGGCAATCTGCTCTGCCTTTCCTCCTCAGTTAAAGATTACAGGATCATCCACATTTGATACAGTGGGACATTAGCACAGGCCAGGTACAATCCAAATTCTGGCAGGATGGTGAGCTGAGAGCAGGAACAGAAATAAGAAGGTAGCTTCAGCGTTGCTCGAAGAGAAGCAACTCACCTGTTGCTCCTGCCCCCTTCAGGTTGCTCTGTTTCCAATTCTGCGAAACAGCAAGGAATTTAACATACGATCAAATTAAATGATTTGCAGAGAAGTAAATTGTTTTTCTCCTGTTATAGATTTTTGTGTTCTGGATCCTTGCCCTTGACATATCTGCAGTACAATTTCTTGGCTCTATCACCCACCAGATTGTTTATCCACTTGACCTTTTCATACAGTAACAAAGGTGACAGTGCCCTCTGGTGATTCAAAAAGGTATTGACTTTATTCTACTGACAGGAAAATTATTTTTATGTTGGAAATTACTTTGTGTGTTAATCATAGGATCCCTACAGTGCAGAAAGAGGCCATTATTGAATTAAAATTAAAGAAGATGAAACTAGTGGTTACAAAAGTGCTTCATTGATATTGTACAAACTAAAATACAGCAGTTATATTTGCTGTACAGGACTGCATGTGCCGTTTTCCAATGATGTGGAGATGCCGGCGTTGGACTGGGGTAAACTAGAAACTTCCTGTCCATTTTCCAATAGCAGTCAATCTAAAAGACATTGGTTACCATTTGGATTTGGTGAGGTATGTGAAGGTATGCCTTTGGAGAAATTTCTTCCCGTTAAACTGGTTCGGACTTTAACCACCCACACTGGTGGAGCCGCTCCAATCGTCTGAAATCTCGCTGGGTCTGTGGGCACTGGCATGGGTACCTTCCTCTTGCATTCAACTAATCACCTCCCTATGATTTAGATGGGGTTCTGATGAGGATCGACAAGGTGTTGCATATGGATGACCCGCATTACAGTGCTTCTCCTGCTGTATTTTGAATGTTTTATTAACTGCATATTAGCTCTTTATCTACATCTTTAGTCATTTTTGATTAGACATTTATAATTTATATATTTTTATATTTGGAGAAGGGCAATAAAAAACATAATATAATGAAATGACATTTTCATTCCTGATAAATATATCCCTATTCTGGTAGCATAATATCTCCATCCAATTTCTGTGCAAAGCTATAATTTATCTATAGCTATGGGTACCCACATAGCTCCAGTTAAGTCTGTCTTTTGTGGGGAACATTCCTTATTCCAGTCCTACTTAGGCCTGCTCCCATAACTCTTTTTCCATTACATTGATGACTGTGTTGGTGCTGCTTCATGCTCTTGTCCAGACGTGGAACAATTTATCAATTGTTCTTACAATTTCCACCCCCCCACCTCACCTTCACACGGTCCACCTCCAATACTTCCCTTCCTCGACCTCTCTGTCTCTATTTCCAGTGATAGGTTGACCATCACTCCCGACTCCCACAGCTACCTCAACTACAGCTGCTCTCACACTGCTCCCAGTAAGGACTCCATCCCCTTCCCACTGCTTCTCCGCCTCCATCACATCTGTGCTGATGATGCCACCTTTGAAAATGGTACTTCTGACATGTCCATTTTTTTCCTTAACCAAGACTTCCCCCCCCCCACCAAGTTCGACCCATTTCCTGCACCTTTGCCCCCACCCTTTCCCCGCTCTCCCAGAACCATGATAGGCTTCTCCTTGTCCTCACTTTCCACCCCACCTGCCGGCATTCAAAGGATCATTCTCTGCTATTTCCGACAACTCCAGCATGATGCTACCACGAAACACATCTTCCCCTCACTGCGCCCTCCCCCCCCCCCCCCCCAACCCCCACTCCCCGTCAATCAGCATTCCACTTGAGCCACTCCTTCTGTGACACTCTGGTCCACTCCTTCATTACGCCTAACTCCCCATCCCCTTCACACAGCACCTTCACTTGCAATCACAGAAGGTGTAACACCTGCCCCCTTACCTCCTCCCTCCTCATCATTCAAGGCCCCAAACAATCCTTTCAGGTTAAACAGCATTTCACTTGTACTTCCTTCAATTTAGTTTATTGTACTCGCTGCTCCTAATGCAATCTCCTCTACATTGAGGAGACTAAACACAGACTGGATGACTACTTTGCAGAACACCCTCGTTCAGTCCGCAAGCGTGACTCCCACCTTCCTGTTGTTTGCCATTTTAACTCAGCATCTTGCTGTCATGCTCACATGTCAGTCCTTGGCCTGTTGTAATGTTCCAGTGAAGCCCAACGCAAACTGGAGGAGCAAAGTCTCATCTTCTGATTGGGCACGTTGCAGCCCTTGGGACTCGATGTTGAGTTTGGAAACTTTAGATTGTGACCTTTCTCCTCCAACTTAAACTCCTTTTAAAAAATATCCCATACATGTATTGCCTCATTGTAAACCCCCGCCTTACCCCTTTCATGCCAGACCATGGGGTGAAATTTCCCGTTCCGCCCGCCGAGGGAATTGGAGGGGGCGAGGGGCGGACCATGAAAAGGTCTGTTGACCTCGGGCAGGATTTTCCAGTTTTGGGGTGAGCACGGCCGGAAAATCCAGCCCGAGCTGCATTTTGTTCTACTTTTTGTTGCGATCTCTCATATCTACACTTTAATATCTAACACATTTTCTCTCTCTTCAGTTCTGATGAACAGCCAAAAGGACTCGAAACGTTAACTCTACTTTCTCTCCTTACAGATGCTGCCAGTCCTGCTGAGCTTTTCCAGCATCCTCTGTTCTTGTTATGATTTACCTCTTGTTGGAAATGGTCATTGTTGCCACTTAAGTGCTCGGCAATGACAATCTCCAAGAAATGAGAAATTAATCATCTCTCCCTGACATTGGGTTACCTTCGCCGAATCCCCGCCATCAACATTCTGAGGGCTACCATTGACCAGAAACCTAACCGGCTATCCAAATGAATTCACAAATTTGGGGCACAGATCAGCTAGATAGTCAATATCTTTTCCCAAAGATAGGGGAGTCTAAAACTAGAGGGCATAGGTTTAAGGTGAGAGGGGAGAGATACAAAAGTGTTCAGAGGGGCAATTTTTTCAGAGGATGGTGAGTGTCTGGAACAAGCTGCCCGAGGTAGTAGTAGAGGCAGGTACAATTTTGTCTTTTAAAAAGCAGTTACAGTTACATGGGTAGGATGGGTATAGAGGGATATGGGCCAAATGTGGGCAATTGGGATTAGCTTAGGCGTTTTTTTAAAAAAAGGGCGGCATGGACAAGTTGGGCCGAAGGGCCTGTTTCTATGCTGTAAACCTCTGTGACTCTATGACTCTATTTGAGACCAGCTTTTAACAGGTTTATTCTGAACGCTTCAGGTTTCACTCTCCTGAGCTATCAATATCTGATTTCAGTGGAGACGGTTCTAAATTGTCAGCCGTCTTTATGAACTGCATGAGTGCGAAACTTGAACTCCCGCCTCTGGAAAATGGGAAATGGCTTTTTTTTGGGTTGGGACTTACAATTTTTGGCCACTTCCATTATTTTCAGCATGATGAAGAGTCTCTCTGTTGTGGCGTAAACCTGGACCTGAATTCCTCTACTGCAGTGGCAGCAGTGTATACCGGATGGGCACGGTGGTTCAGTGGTTAGCACTGTTGCCTCGCAGCACCAGGGACCCGGGTACAATTCGGACCTTGGGTGACTCTTTGTGTGGAGGTTGCACTTTCTCTCCCTGCCTGCATGGGTTTCCTCCAGGTGCTCGAATTTCCTCCTACGGTCCAAAGATGTGCAGGTTAGGTAGATGAGCCATGCTAAATTGCCCCTTAGTGTCCCAATATGTGTCAGAGGTAAATATGTGCGATTACGGGGATAAGGCCTCGGTAAGATGTTCTGTCAGAGAGTTGGTGAAGATTTGATGGGCCGAATGGCCTCCTTCTGCACTGTAGGTTTCTATGATTCTATACCAGCCACAAGATATGCCTTAGTAACTTGCAAAGGCCTCTTCAACACCACTTTCCAAACCCATCACTTCTACCTTCTACAAAGAAGAACCAGGGCAGCAGACACATGGGAACATTCCCCATCTTGTTGCATTTCATCCTGACATTGGAAATATATCACTATTCTTTCAAAACCATTGAACTCCTTTCTTAACAGCACTGTAGGTTTGCCTATATCACATGGACTGCAGTGGTTGAAGAATGATGGGCAATAAATGCCAACCTTGTCAGAAATGCCTATATCCATGAGTGAATAAACACAACACTGGGCTGCATTCTCTGTATTAAAAATAATATTGGCTGAGGAAAAGCAATGGAGTAAACCATGCAGTATTTTGACTCCATGTCAGCAGAGAGTTATCTATTCGCAACAGACAGTGATCACCAGATGGTACAAGATAATTAAGCTCTATTGCTATAAATATGTTGCTTACAGGACACCAGGAAGCTTCTACTGTCTTGCCTGAGACTATGGCACTCGCCCTTTTCTACATGATGCCTAAGCATATAATGAAATATAGCCCTTGTGTCCCATACACTGGATTTCAGATAAATATTTATCCATTCTATCTGTCATCACAGATACACATCATGATTATTAATATTTACATCAAGTTCTATTGAGTCTATACCTAGAAACAAGCCATTTGGCCCATTTGGTTTATATTAGCATTTATGTTCGATAAGAGTCTCCTCCCACCTTTCTTTGCCTAACCCTTTCACCTTATCCTTCTTTCCCCTTTAATTCGCCTTAAATTCACCTCTGCTATTTGCCTGGACCATCTTTGTGGTAGCATATTCCACGTTCCACCTTCTCTCTGGGTAAATGATTTTTGCCTTAATTCCTTATTAGATTTATTAGTGACAATCTTGTATTTATGATCACTAGTCTTGGATTTAATAAAGGGGAAATGTTTTCTCTCTGTCTAATCTATCCTCAGCCTTTTCGAAAGAAAAGACTCCTCGGTCTTTCTAACGAGTTGCATTCTGTCTGTTTTTGGCATCATTCTTGAGGATTTGTTGCATCTTCTCCAAGGTCAGAAATATGTACTGTACTCCAAATGTGGCCTAAACAACGTTTGAGACTGGTTCAACAAAACTTCTATCCTTTTCAGTTGCATGCCACCAAAAATGAATGCTGTTTCCTTTTTTAATGGTCTTGTTGACTTGTGTCATTACCGTGTCACTACCTTACATCCCTTCGCTTCTCTATCTCATTTACACTCTTAATGACCCAAGCAATCTGCGACATCTTCATTTTTCTTACCAAAATGTATCACTTCGTACTTATTTACATTTAAATTGATTTGCTGATTACATGGCAATTTTGAATGTTTATCTGTGTCTCCTTATACTATGTCCCATTCTTCCTTTGAGTTACTAAACTTCACTTTGGCATTGGCCGCAAACATTGAAGTTTTAATTCCGGTTATTGAGTCCCAGCATTGATCCTTGTGAAACACCACTTCCCAACTTTTGTTGCCATGATGTGGAGATGCTGGTGTTGGACTGGGGTGGACACAGTAAGAAGTCTCACAACACCAGGTTAAAGTCCAACAGGTATATTGCTGTCACAAGCTTTCAGAGAACTGCTCCTTCATCAGGTGGAGGAGCGGCGCTCCGAAAGCTCGTGATACCAAATAAACCTGTTGGATTTTAACCTGGTATTGTGAGACTTCTTACACTGACCAACAAAAGTTGAGCACAGTATCAAACCTTAGACACTACTCTCTATTTCCTGTTTTCTTGATTTAAATGAGAAAAATAGCTGGCATTTATATACCTATCCTCACATACTGACATCTCAGAATTCTTTAACATTATTATGAAAAGATTAGAAGTATTATCATGTCATTGCTTAGATCCTCTGTTAGGGAATCCAAATTTTCACTTCCTGCACTTCATACAAGCCATAGTTTTGCAAGGTGGAGCTGCTTAAGATCTCAACTATTCTTAGCTGGTTAAGCAGAATTTATTTTTAATTTAATGAAACTGAACAGCAAAAATAACAAAAGGAAACTCTTTCTACCTGCCCTGCTTATCAGTTCACACAGACCAATCAACATGTTTAAATTAACATAAGCAGAAAATACTGCCCCAAATGTCTGCCAGATATCTGGGTCAGAGGAAAGCCACACTGCACTGTGGTGGAGGGAGTGAATGACAGCTGGTATTGAACTATTTGACTGTTGTTGGAGCTGTACACATCCAGACAAGTTAGTATTCTCTAGGGCGGCATGGTGGCACAGTGGTTAGCACTGCTGCCTCACAGGGCCCCAGGATTGATTCCTGGCTTGGGTCACTGTCTGTGCGGAGTCTGCAAGTTCTCCCCGTGTCTGCGTGGGTTTCTTTCGGGTGCTCCAATTTCCTCCCACAGCCCAAAAGACGTGCTGGTTAGGTGCATTGGTCATGCTAAGTTCTCCCTCCGTATACTCGAATAGGTGCCGGAGTGTGGCGACTGGGGGATTTTCATTGTAATTTCATTGCAGTGTTAATGTAAGACTACTTGTGACACCAAATAATAAAATAAATAATAAAATGTACACTGGACAAATTTTGGGAAGTCAGGAGTTGAGTTTCTCGTCACAGGATTCCCAGTCTCTGACTTGTGTGAGTAGCCACACATTTAAATGGCTAGTCTAGTTAAGGTTCTGCTCAGTGGGAACCCCCAGAACCTTGGCACATTTAGCGATGGTAATACTTTTTAAATGGGAGGAACATTCTGGCCTGAGAAGGTGCTGGAAGTTATTCTAAAATGATCTTGTAGGGAACACAAAATAATAATACAACATGGCAGAGACTGGGCTCCAAGATTTTCCACTGTTGTACCGGAGGCTTTGATGCAGGAGATGGAGAGGGCAGAGATGGATGGAGAGGGGAGAGGTGTGATCTATCCTGAGTGAGCCAGAAGGCCCTCCAGACAAACATGCAAGGGCAATGGGAGTTGTGGCAATCACTGCCAGAAGTCAAACCCCAAGGACTTGGATGCAGTGCCGCAACAGGTTCTGACATAAGTGGTCAGGATCAGTGAATGTATCCAAATGCCATATTTCACCAACTGCACCACCAGCCTCACATAGTGCTCAGTGCACCACACCCATCACTCACCTCGCAACAATCATTCTCGATCACATTTCATGCCTAACATTCATTGCTTCACCTCACCCTCACACACTTACCTCTGCTGTAAACCTCACACACACATCTCTCAACTTGTGCACATTGACAGCTATTCAGCCATGATATTGCACTATGCACACGACATACTTCTTAGAAAATGATAGCAGCTGCTCACAGGTGGGGGACAGACATGGCTGTATGTCCATCACCCCATGGAGATGATGATGCTCACCATAATTGGAACAGCTATTGCTGAGACCACGGCCAGCAGTGGAGCTGAAACCAATAGAGGGTGATGGTATTCTCATACCTAATCCTCCTTCCCATATCCCACTTTTCCTCATCCCACAATTATTCCTGATCGGCAAGCTGCATTTGATGTAAGCAGGAAACTCTGACTTCCCTCCTTTCCCTTCATCACAACCCTACCTTTGTGCCTTTCTCCTTTCACGTTCCCGAGCACTGGCACCTGAACGGGTGGTGGTTTAAGGGCAAAAGAGAGTCGTGAAGAAGAAATAGAGTCACTCAACATCACACTCGGCTCGGACCGTGACTCTGCACAAAGTTAGCGGAAAGGATGGAGGTGGGGCATAGCATAGGTGACCTGCAGCCTAATGAAAAGTTACAGTGAAAAGGAAAATATTCCTTTATCAAATGCTATGCACTGCAGCGTTTACAACCCTGACTGCTAGGAGCACCTCTTGAAATTTTCAGTCTATGCAGCACATGTTTTCTCACTACTTAAGTTGAGTTAATACCCAAAATCTCTAATAAGTACTCCAATTGTCTTCCAGGAATGTGTAATCTACCTTTGCAATTTTTCCTTCCACCAAACCACACTGTGTATGTCATTACAACAGAAACACATTGCCAAGTTCTTTATGGATGTTGTGCAGAAATAATGAGTGGAAATTACAGGCGTTGTCTTGCTAAACCATCCTGCTTTTGTCCCAGATTTTTAATACAGTGAAATACCTTCTGTAAAGAGCACTTGTACTGTCATTCCAACTTAGGGCAGCAGAGGGTGCCTTTGTACTTAACTTTATATAAAGGGCTGTTTTCTGAAAGAGAAAATGATCTATGATTTCAATTTTAGTGATCTTTGACTTGGTAGCATCGATGCCACTTGCGTTCTATCTCTCTCTGATCGTGACTTTGAATTTTGGAAGTTTAATAATATGCAATACTTTTCATGTTTATTTCATGGTTAAACCACTAGGTGGGGCATTCCATCTTTCAAACTAACACCAGCCGCTACACTCCAACAACCAACCAGATCCTGCTGTTTAATCCAGAGTATGAAATTGCTGCTTCATGTTGTTTCTCTTCCTGCAATTAGTGGTGCACAAAGCAGATTTTCATCTGTTTCCATAGGGAGATTTTTCTTGGAACAGGTCATTAGCAGTTCATCAGGGGTGTATAGCTTGAGGGGCGTCACTCCACATCAAGCATGGCTGACCAGGAGTCTCTCCCACTCTTACCACTTGCATGTGTTGGAAGAATTTTGCAGGTTGACACTCGACCTGTTTGGCTATTATGAACGCATCATCTTTGACCATCAAGTCCTGGGCTGGGGCTCGAAGCCAGAGCTCCTGGCTCAGAGGCAGGGATGTTACCCACTGCACCACAAGAGCTTCCCTCATGTTTTGTAGCTTCCAGTCAACTAGAAAGCATTCATTCATACGGCAATCTTGACTCAAACCACCGCTTCATTTCTTGATTTAATAAATCTCTATCAGATAAGATTACAGGATACCTGGAATGTTTAAAACATGATATGGAGATGCCAGCGTTGGACTGGGGTAAACACAGTAAGAGTTTTAACAACACCAGGTTAAAGTCCAACAGGTTTATTTGGTCGCAAATGCCATTAGCTTTCGGAGCCCTGCTCCTTCGTCAGATGGAGTGGATATCCACTCCATCTGACGAAGGAGCAGGGCTCTGAAAGCTAATGGCATTTGCGACCAAATAAACCTGTTGGACTTTAACCTGGTGTTGTTAAAACTCTTACTATGTTTAAAACAAACATAGTTTGATTTTGATTTGATTTGATTTATTATTGTCACATGTATTGGGATACTTGGGATAAAGTATTGTTTCTTGTGTGCTATACAGACAAAAGATAATGTTCATAGAGTACATAGGGGAGAAGGAAAGGAGAGGGTGCAGAATGTAGTGTCACAGTCATAGCTCGGGTGTGCAGAAAGCACAGCTTAATATATGGTAGTTTCATGATGGCAGCACAGAAGAAGCTGTTCTTGAGTCTGTTGGTGTGTGATCTCAGACTTTTGTATTTTTTTTCTCCAATTGGAAGAGAGTATGTCCGGGATGCGCAGGGTCCTTGATTATGTTGTCTGCTTTTCCAAGGCCGCGGGAAGTGTAGACAGAGTCAGTGGATGGAAGGCTGTATAAAGTGCTGTGTTTATGTCTCCCACGGATGATGTAGGCTTTTAGGAATTATTTGAAGTCGCACTGGCCCGCAGTTGCTTAGTAACTAATTTCAGTTACAGGCAGATGTTACACATAATCGTCGCTTCAAAAGAAACAAGGCAATTCTACATTTACATGAACGTTTTTGAAAGCTTTCTACAGTAGAGGTGAGGATCATTATTCCATGGTTTGTAGACTCAAGAACATCTCTGTTTGCTCCTGCCGTCTAACTCTGTGGTGATAGATGGGGCAAAAGCACTTTCTGCAGCTCTAGCGAGAACCGTCTAAAACACTAATTTTAGTGTACAGGTTTTTTGGGCAGAGCAAGGGTTAATGTGGGACTGGGGAAACAGTACCACACATGGAATGATGTGGAGAGTCACATGATAGTAGACTGTGTGTTGAAGATTCTGGAAGCAGTCAGCATAAAGACAGCACTCGTGCAGGGCTAGATCTTGGAGATGTATATGAGTTGTTAATAAGTATTTATTGTTCAACAATGCAAACCACCAGACCTCTAAGTAAGACACAGCATAACACTAGCAGTCTAGATGTGCTGGGTTCCCAAAGACCTGCGACCAAGGACTTATAACAAACAATAGTTTATTAATTGTGGGAGAGGCTCTGGGTCAGTCTAGGATGGCAGTAAAACCTCCCCTCACGAAGTTGCAGGGTGGAAGGTGCTGGCACAGGATTCCTGATTGCTGACATCGGGATGTCTGAGCCAATTGACTATCATTATCTTTGAGTCCACTGCAGTTTAGTGGTGCCTCAGAGATTAAATGGGGGTCCCATAGCTTTCCTATGCCTTCTGCGGGCCACCTTGCAAATCCCCTCAAGTTGGGAAGGCAGGAGTGGGGGGACAGCCCCCTACAATCTCCCACCCCCACTCTCCTGCAAATCCCAGCCCCCAATCCCCATCCCGCCTTCATTCACCTTTGCTCTGGGCTCCCACGATGATCTTGGTCTTATACCACCAGCTGCCACCGCTGTTGGCACTGGTGGCATAAGGAACTCCTTCTCTCTGATCGGCTGGAAGCTTTCAACTTGCAGAACTTTCACTGTTGGGGACCACAATTGGAGCAGGGTCCAATGTGGCTGCTTAAGTGTCTGAAGGACACTTGATTCTGTCAAGCACCTCCCATGGAATTAATGGGGCTTCCTTACTTGTTCTCTGACCTGCGAATGAGATGCTCGGTTACCCAACAGAATCCCACCCATAGTTACTGTGCAGAAGACTGTTTCCTTTTCTATTTGCTAAATAACCCAGTACAATATGGACTGTATTTAATATACTCAATGTTAGTGTTTTTCACATTAAACCGATGATCACATTTGGAATAGTATTTGTCTTCACCCTGTTTTAGCTCATCTGCAACTGAAACTCTCATCCACATCTTTGTCACCTCTAGACTTAACCATTTCAGCTATCGCCTGGCTACCTTTCTATCCTTCGCCCCTGTAAATTTAGCTCGCCCAAAATTCTGCCAGCATCCCCAACCCAGCATCAAACCCTCCTCACCCATCTTGTCCCTTCTTGCCCCTTCTTGCTGACTTATATTACCTGATCCCCAAATATTTCAAATGACAAAATTTGCATCCTTGTGTTTAAATTCCTTCATTGTCTTGTACCCCACCCCTAAATCCCCTCATCCCAGCAATCTGCTTCATCTCTCCCTGATCTCTTCACTCTTTCAGTTTTGATGGCGTGCCTTCAGCTACTTAGTCTCTATTTGTCTCAGTCTCTCCACTTCCTTCACTTTCCTCTGCCCCTTTAAGACCTCTCTTAAAACCCATGTCTTTTGCCAAGCCTTCTGTTGCTGCTCCTAATATTTGCTCCTTTGGCTTGACATCCATCCTTGACTGATTATGCTTCTGTGACGTATCTTAGGACATCATGCTATGTTAGATGCAGTTTATAACTGCAAGTCATTATTGTTCTGATTCTGTGTCATTTAATTTATTTATTCCACATGAATTCCAGTAGAGAACCATGGCCTTTAGCATCACTTGGTAATTGCTTATGCTTCATATCTTATTGCTTTGTCAAGACACAATAGGATTTTTACTGTATTTAGCTCTACCTATGGACAATGCATATGTGCCTCTTTGTACATTTTCTTGAAGGCACACAGAAGTCTTATTTCCTGTTACACTTGGTTACCTCACTTCCACAAGATGTTACATTTGGCTCTCCTTTTATGTCCTGTCACTGATATGTTTGTGATAGCAGCAATCAAAAATGTAAGTTTAATAATCCTTCCAACAAAGAAACATATTAATGTCCAGATAGAACTGACTGTTTGCTGCTTCACTGCTTTAGATTCTATGAGCTAGCTATCCTGCTTTCGGCATAATGCTGGATTTTAGATAGCTCCAAATGGAAGTGTGAGAATTTACCCTTGTCAACTCATTAGCATAGCTTCAGGTGCAGTTTTAGACAGATGTTAGAATCGCATTAATGGTGCGAGTGGAAAATTGCATGTAATTGAAATTTAAGGGACTTTAAAAGGACGGGGACAAGCGAAGGGAGTGCCGTAATACCTGAAAGCTTTTAAATGTCAAAAGAACCCACTTTCTCTGCCAAAGCTGAAGAAAAAGGGACTGCAAAGAGACAGGAAAAATGAAAGGCAAAGGAACTCTTGGTGCACGCAAGTGACAGAGCAATGCAAATGACAGGTCATTGCCAGATGCATCAGGTGTATCAGGGTCAGCAGATATAGTCGACAGGGTCTTTTTAGAATCATGCTTTGCTTAATCCTTTGCACCCAGTGTGGCTATAGCACACTTTATGCAAAATACCATGATTTGCCATCTCGTCATTTGCTTCCCATTATTATACCTGCCCATATTTGATACTTCTATCACAGTCATTGAAAAATCCCTGGTGCAATGTTTGCTCAGTAAGAAGTCTCTCAACACCAGGTTAAAGTCCAATAGGTTTATTTGGTAGCAAATACCATAAGCTTTCGGAGCACTGCTCCTTCGTCAGATGGAGTGGATATCTGCTCTCAAACAGTGCAAGACACAGAAATCAAGTTACAGAATACTAATTAGAATGTGAATCTCTACAGCCAGCCAGGTCTTAAAGGTACAGACAATGTGGGTGGAGGGAGCATTCAACACAGGCTAAAGAGATGTGTATTGTCTCCAGACAGAACAGCTAGTGAGATTCTACAAGCCCAGGTGGCAAGCTGTGGGGGTTACTGATAATGTGACATAAATCCAACATCCCGGTTTAGGCCGTCCTCATGTGTGCGGAACTTGGCTATCAGTTTCTGCTCAGCGACTCTGCGCCGTCGTGTGTCGTGAAGGCCGCCTTGGAGAACGCTTACCTGAAGATCCAAGGCTGAATACCCGTGACTGCTGAAGTGCTCCCCCACAGGAAGAGAACAGTCTTGCCTGGTGATTGTCGAGTGGTGTTCATTCATCCGTTGTCGTAGCGTCTGCATGGTTTCCCCAATGTACCATGCCTCGGGACATCCTTTCCTGCAGCGTATCAGGTAGACAATGTTGGCCGAGTTGCAAGAGTAGGTACCGTGTACCTGGTCGATGGTGTTCTCACGTGAGATGATGGACAAAATGTTTTCCAGAACAAGTCCAGCTTACTATCTTGCTCTTCTCAATATGAGAGAAGGGTTGAAAGTATCCTGAATGGTTTTAAAAATCGCAGTCAAGTTTTTAATGTTTGTTAGCAGGGAGCTTCCTGTCTTGTTTTCCTCCCTGACCCCACCCAGGTTTCGCCACCAAGCTTTGCTGAATCCATTGGCCAGAGGAAAACATGCTCACACACCTTTAAATCTGGGATCTCCACAACCTTTAGCAATGTTACCCTTGGAACTTTGAAAACTATACAATTGAATCAAGCTATAGGCATTTTGCCAGCCAGAAATGTGACTAATTGTGAAATGACAAGGCTTCACCTCAATATGATGTGATTCCTCAGAGAAATATTCAAGATAAACCGTTGTAATAACCTGTGTAATAAAAATCTATCACTTTTTTCTTCCAGTGACTGACTTGCTATTATGTTTTTCTTAAAACTTTGATCGCATTGTTCATTGACGGACACCTCAGTGTCTGATCGGTGTGAAAAGTAGATGATTATATTTGGCCAGCAACTTTTGTTATTTGTGACAGTCAGCATGATTGATATCAGGTAAAAATAGTAGGAGGTATTGAAGTCAATTGGATTGGAAAAAGGTGACAATATACTGGATTGAATTGCAGGGTGGTGATAACATGTGGACTCAATTGGTATCGCAGATAAATTGCTTCACTTGTGTAGTGAAGATTGCTGAATTTGCTGTGCCTTTGGACAAAATGATTTCCAGAACAAGTCCAGCTTACTATCTTGCCCTTCTCAATATGAGAGAAGAGTTGAAAGTATCCTGATGGTTTTAAAAATCGCAGTCAAGTTTTTAAGTTTCTTTGTGTACAACAATGCAAAACTGACCCAATTTAATTATTAGTTATTTAATTATTGGCAGAGCAGACTCGATGGGCTGAGTCTTATGGTCTTAATTGTGTTTGTCTTGAGCTTGTGGATAAGGCCTTGTGAAGCACTGTGGTTTGTTGATCAAAGCCAGTGATAAATTATTATTATAATGTTGCTCCTCTTGCCGCAGGGATTGGGATATATTCTTGTATATTTTAATGTAAATGAAGTCTCACTCATCAAATATTGGAAAACTGCTAGAGATGTGTTCATTGCTAATCTTGAAAGTTACCAAAGTTTTTCATCCATTCGTCAGAAAAGGTTGGTGGCATTATGGTCATGTCTGTCAGTTCAAGACACTGGTGTTGTGAGCACCTTTCCTCATCTAATATAATGACTGTAATTATAATTACCATGCAACAGTTTTCTCCTGCCTATTATTAGGATCTGGGATTTTTATATCTGGCCTGATTAGATTTGACAGATAATCAGTCTTCTCTGTGACAATTTTAGCAGATCTTGTCATTTACGGGTTGGTCAAGCTCTTTATCCCATCTGTCTCCATCCTCTATGTTGTACCAACTCTTCTGAGCCTGAGCAATAAAAACTTCATATTATCATAATATTGAATTTCAATATAAAACTTAGACTGCCATATTTGAGTAGAACACTAGACTGCTCTCGATTAACCTCTATTTATGTCAACACAAAGCCTTATGAGAATGCGAACAATTGCATAATTAACTGGTTATCATTAAAGATAATGAGGGAGTGTTTCTGCTTTGGGGGAACTCAACTATCCTGGCATAATTTGTACCCAAAATTTCTCCCATTTTACAAAGTGGTTTCTTCTCAGGTTTCTGCTCAAGCTCATTTTGAATATCACCTGAATGCAAAATCTGCCAGGAATGAGCATAGGTGTTTTAAAATGCGATTTTAAAAAATGCCTCAACAAGTGTTTGGTATAGTTTAATTAATGCAATGGAAAAGAAGTGTGTCACCAAAATCCAAAAATTTCAGACAGTGTCAATCCACCACTAACTTGATTTTATATTATTGGAAACTACTTTTCAAAAATATACAAAACTATTTTCTCATTATTTTCGGGCAGTAATGAGTTCCTTTGTACTTTTTTAAAATTACATTTAAAACCTTTGAAAATGTATTGAATAGTGTCTTTGCACTGAAATGTTCCAGCTTAAAGTTTAAAGCCTGCTCGAAGGACTGTAAACAAGTACAATTAGCAGAAACCACCAATGATGATGAGTTCACCCTGGGGCCTTGGCCCGTTTCGAGACCAGGCAGGACTTTCTTCTATGTAATGATTTCATAACTAGAGCAAAGGATTGTGAAAACACAATTTGCATCAATTTGTGCTTAAAATTTCTGAGAGTTTTTACACAATATTGGGGAAATGGTGTTGAAAGAGGAACAGTGCCCACGCGTAGAAACATCGATTTGATTTGATTTATTATTGTCACATGTATTAACATACAGTGAAAAGTATTGTTTCTTGTGCTCTATACAGACAAAACATACCGTTCATAGAGAAGGAAATGAGAGAGTGCAGAATGTACTGTTACAGTCATAGCTAGGGTGTAGAGAAAGATCAACTTAATGCAAGGTAAGTCCATTCAAAAGTCCATTCAGCAGCAACAGGGAAGAAACTGTTCTTGAACCCAAAGAGAAAATGCTGGAAAATCTCAGCAGGTCTGGCAGCATCTGTAAGGAGAGAAAAGAGCTGACGTTTTGAGTCCAGACGACCCTTTGTTGTATGGCAGGAGCCATACCAAGCTGTGACACAACCAGAAAGAATGCTTTCTATGGTGCATCTGTAAATGTTGGTGAGAGTTGTAGCTGACATGCCAAATTTCCTTTGTCTTCTGAGAAGGTAGAGGCATTGGTGGATTTTCTTAACTATAGTGTCAGCATGGGGGGACCAGGACAGGTTGTTAGTGATCAGGACACCTAAAAACTTGAAGCTCTCGACCCTTTCTACTTTGTCCCGTTGATATGGACAGGGGCATGTTCTCCTTTACGTTTCCTGGAGTCGATGACAATCTCCTTAGTTTTGTTGACATTGAGGGAGAGATTATTATTGCCGCACCAGTTCACCAGATTCTCTATTTGATTCCTGTACTCTGTCTCATCATTGTTTAAGATCCGACCCACTACAGTGATGTCATCAGCAAACTTGAAAATCGAGTTGGAGGGAAATTTGGCCGCGCAGTCACAGGTGTATAAGGAGTATAGTAGGGGGCTGAGAACACAGCCTTGTGGGGCACCAGCATTAAGGATGATCGTGGAGGAGGTATTGTTGCCTATCCTTACTGATTGTGGCTATAAATTGGGTACTACACAACCTTAAATAAATTAGTGAGATTTCCAAAGTTCTATGTGACACAGAATTGATTGGGAAGGTTCAATAAGTCAACAATATAATTATTATTTTGCAAATGTCTTCAGAAAATCTAATGCTAGGATAGAAAATTGGTTCATGACCTTGAGAATGGATAAATACAATGGTGTAGATTTTGTGGTAACAATAACAGTGAAGCTATTTGCATTAAGGAGTAAATCAGATTGCAGCCTCCATTGTCAACGCAGATACAATTAAACACAGAAATCTGCATGATTTTACACTTGGTATTCAAATTTATATTTCTTGGTTTAGATTCTATGGACTGAATTTTCAGTTGGCCACAGAGGCACAACTGGAGGAGAATAGGTCTGTAATTTCCTGCCACTTGGCATCGTTCTGGTCTCCCATTGAGGTCCCGCCTCCGGTGTTAATGTTGGATTTATGTTGTAATTGAATGTATGCTTTAAATTAGCTCAGCTGTCCCCCAGTTTGGGCAGGATTAGTGAATAATTGGAAACATATCTTAACCAGTTAACTCGGCAGGTGGGGCGGGGGGGGGGGGGGGGGGGGCACAGGATTTTACAGCCTTGCTTGTCCCGAAACCATAAAATCCCACCCGAGATCAACGGACCTTCCTATTGTCCATCCCTCGCCCACTCCGATTCCCATGAAGGGCAGGGCGGTAAAATTCCAGCTTGCGTGTCTAGGATGAACTGGGAAAGTCTGTGACTTTGCTTTGTTGTCTTGGAAATAAGGTAAAGGATAGCTTCAGGCTCATTATTTCCCAACATACAATTATGGCATGAACATCAGGGTCACTTTTGCGTTGGGTGATTGAGGAGGGGGGGTGGCGGGCGGTGGTGTGGCAGCCCTTGAAGTGGCAAGTAGCCCATTAAATCAATTAAATGGGTTTTTGAAGACACTCCGCATAAGTCGATGGAAATGTTCCAGTCAATATTGTTACATCCAGGTGATGAGGAGTGCACCTGCTTCCCTTTATTCATTCCTGTTGGTTGATTACAACAAAGGTTCTTTAAAGTTTATTTTCCCGTAAATGACTTTTCCAATCCAGATGTATTTATTTTTAATACGGAGACAATCAAACCAGATTTTCTTGGGTCAGATAAGGAGTAAAGTTTATTTGTCACTAAATCAGAGAAAAATTAATAAAACATGTGACAGCATGCACACACATCTCAGAAATAAGAAAAGTTAGAGTCCAAATAAAAACAAAATAATAAACGATTAAGTTCCTTGTTTGTACTTGATGTGTAGATTGTTGAATGTTGTGGCTGTTTGAAGTTAGCTGGTTTTCTTTAAAATCCTGAAGTTGAATTGACGTTCAGGTAACTGTACCTTGCTGGAGTAAATTTTAGCTTCAGAGAGAGAGAGCTTTTTTTAGTGTTTTTCTTTTCTAGATGCATCTCTCTGTTTCAATTGGCAACAACCAATTAAAGTTAAAAGTTTATTTATTAGTCACAAGTAACATTTACATCAACACTGCAATGAAGTTACTGTGAAATTCCCCTAGTCGCCACAGTCCGACGCCTGTTCGGGTCAATGAACCTAACTAGCACGTCTTTCAGAATGTGGGAGGAAACCGGAGCACCTGGAGGTAGTCCACGCAGACACGGGGAGAACGTGTAAACTCCACACATATAGTGACTCAAGCCGGGAATTGAACCCAGGTCCCTGGCGCTGTGAAGCAGCAGTGCTAACCACTGTGTTAATGTGCCGCCCCTTCTATACCTCTTATCCGTATATTACAAGAAGAATTGTAAGTTGACCTTTTCTGGAAAGTTATTATATGGATTGCACGGCTGACATCTTGCTCATGGAATTCCACTCCTGGGGATGTCAAGGTCCACTTCACAAAGGAACTCTTGAATGGAAGGCATACAAGAAGGAATTTGATTAACATGTTTTGCAGTCATTGTTGTTGAACAATTGTTGCGAAGTTCGGTAGAGTAATTGTAGAGGTAGGAAGTTAAAAGGTAGTGCTTTTTCTGTGCTTAGAGATTTTAAAATAATGCAAGTACATGGGGAGCCCAAACTGAAACATTTGTATTGAAAGGCCAAGCAGCAGCTCTCAGCTCTCAACTCTCTCTCTCAGAATCGCTGGCTCTCATAGCTTCATCTATGTCTTCGAGAAAGCATCATCTGGATGGCAAAGGTACTAAAGAAGAAAGAAGTTCCAGACAGAAGAATCAACAGAGAAGGCCCAGAATATTCCAGAAGACACAAAACCTGGTTGTAAGTTAGAGAGTTTTTGTTAATGAGTGGGAATTGTATTTATTGGAACAGCATTCCATTAGAATCTTGTTTTATTCGGGAATAGTTAATAGTTAGAAGGGATTATTCAGTTTGTTAATAGTTTAGTTAATTTGTTCATTGTTAGTTAGATAGATAAATTATTATGTGTTGATTTTAGAGTAAGTGTCAGGGATTTATTTTGTATTTAACCACTAGAAGTTGCTGAAGAGCAGGTCACACCACTTATAAGGTGAGGTACTCTGCTTTGGGTGTTTCGGTGTTAGTTCTCAGAGAGGGGATAAACCTTCACTTTATAACACAAGGAATCACATTTTTGATCTTGTATCCCAGAAGCTTTTGACAAATTTCAAGAAAGTAGGAATCAATGGGTGATGGGGTTATTTTGTCCTCCAGAAAGGGTCTTGAATATTTGTTGGGTGTCTGGCTGGTTAGCGGTTCCTATTTTCTCAACAGAATTACAGTTTATTAAAGTCCAGCATTTTGCTATTGTAAAGCCTTCCTTTCAAGAGTCCCTTTGTGAAGTGGACCTTGACATCCCGAGGTGTGAAATTTCATGAGCAACATGTTGGCAGCGCAATCCATACAGTAGCTTTCCAGAAAAAGTCAATTTACAAGACCTCGGGTGACTGGTATTAATCATCTTTGGTCAGTGTCTTTTCTTGCAATTTTCTAAAAAACAGTCCTCTTTAAACAATTCAATTTTGTTAGTTGTTGAAGTTATAGGTAGGTCTCACTCAGTCACAATTTCCTGTCATCGTTATAGTCTGCAGACCCTTACTGAGGCATGTGGAAGGGATGGAGGTGGCCGTGTAGTGAGAGACATGTGAGTGGCTTGGCTCCTCCCACCTAGGGGACATCCTCCCCAGTACCTGCCATAGGCGTCAAGTCACAGCTGCAGATGCTGGCTGTCCAATGGAGGAGTTAGTTGCTCCTTCATAATGATGGCCTGGCACCTGTGGTCGTTTAACGATTCAAAGTTTTAAAAACTTCTCGAGAGGACACCTCCATCTTGAAGCTCCCTCCTGTTTTGCACCCTGCATTGCCGGCTCCCACTTTAGCTGGTGGTGCCAAATGTAAGTGTCATTCCTGGAGGGCCTCCTATTGACCAGTCAACCTTCCACTACCCACTATATTTAATTGTGTAGAGTATGCGCATCCTGGCCACTAAGAGGCCCATTCTTCAAAAATCAAGTTGGGTGTCAGGCGCCGATGTGACGTGGGGTGGAGACCTGAAAATTCCCTTGAAGCCAGGGTCCCACCCTGAGAATAAATCTTCAGCCCGATCTGCCTTTGTGAGTACCCTTAAATCTGATTGGGTAAAGAGACAGGCTGTTGTTAGCCATGTTCACATAGTTCAAAGGTCCCCTGTAGAGGGTGCTGCACTGTCTGAGGGTTGTAAGTTACAATGTAAAAACCACAGAATTCCTGTGGGCAACTTTGAGCATATCAATGGCTAACAACTTTCATTTTTCTTTGACTTCAAAATCTGGGCCAAAACTTTCTTGTATCTGGAATGAATAGACGTATTAAATCAAAGTAAAAAGCAGAGTATTTAAATAATTTCAATGTTCCATGTATGTGTATTTATGCATATTGTATTTTCAATATATATTTAAAATTTTACTTGCGATGTAATTCAAGTACGAGGAAAAGTACAAATTTAGAATTCATCGTACCAACAAGCCATGCAGTAACACTCTTTTACAATATTTCAGTAAGAATATACATATAATTTGCGTGGATATGTCAAAATGTTCTAGAAAGCTAGAAAGGAAGGAGACAAGAGAAACTGGAACGACTTTGAAGAAGTAAAAGTGATTAAGTTATGCTAAGAGCAGGTTGTAAAAGAATGAAATATTTAACATCACAAGGGAAAATTGATATCAACAAGCTGGTCTGGGTCAAAATCTTTGAATTCCCTACCTTCACCACTCTGGCACTTCCTTCACAGGACAGACTCCAGTGGTTCAACCTGACAGCCCACTACTATCTTCCTCAGGGCAACGGGGAATGTGCAATAAACATTGGCCTTGCCAGCAATGCCCACATCCTGAGAATGAATTTATGGAACTTGCAGAGATCAGAACAAGAGTCATGAGTAAATAATATAAAATAAAATATTCAGGTGTTCACTGGAGTCCATGAGGGGGAAGAGTCCTGGCCAAAAACAGCACATTCATTTAATAAGGAGGGTCCCAATCAGGAATAAAGAGGCAGGAATCCAGAATACTTTTCAGCTGCCCTGCTTGGCTTCATCCCACAAAAACAATGCAAAACTCAGTTTTCCAGAGTTTATTTGATCTGATTTATTATTATCACATGTATCAACATACAGTGAAAAGTATTGTTTCTTGCGCGCTATGCAGACAAAGCATACCGTTCATAGAGAAGGAAAGAAGAGAGTGCAGAATGTAGCATTACAGTCATAGCTAGGGTATAAAGAAAGATCAACTTAATGTGAGGTAGGTCCATTCAAAAGTCTGATGGCAGCAGCGAAGAAGCTGTTCCTGAATCGATCGGTACATGTCCTTCGACTTTTGTATCTTTTTCCTGACGGAAGAAGGTGGAAGAGAGAATGTCTGGGCTGTGTGGGGTCCTTGATTATACTGGCTGCTTTTCCGAGGCAGCGGGAAGTGTAGACGGTGTTAATGGGTGGGAGGCTGGTTTACGGGATGGACTGGGCTTTGTTCATGACCCTTCGTAGTTTCTTGCGGTCTTGGACAGGGTAGGAGCCATACCAAGCTGTGATACAACCAGAAAGAATGCTTTCTATGGTGCATCTGTAAAGGTTAGTGAGTCGTAGCAGACATGCCAAATTTCCTTAGCCTCCTGGGAAAGTAGAGGCATTGGTGGACTTCCTGAACTATAGCATTGGCATGGAGGAACCAGGACAGGTTGTTGGTGACCTAGAAACGTGAGGATCTCGACAATTTCTACTTCATCTCCATTGAGGTAGACAGGGGCATGTCCTCCACTACACTTCCTGAAGTTGATGATTATCTCCTTCGTTTTATTGATATTGAGGGAGAAATTATTGTCATCGCACCAGTTTACCAGATTCTCTATCTCTTTCCTGTACTCCGTCTCATCATTGCTTGAGATCTGACCCACAATGGCGGTGTCATCAGCAAACTTGAAAATCGAGTTGATGGGGAATTTGGCCCCACAGTCATTAGTGTATAAGGAGTGTAGTAAGTGGCTGAGGACACAGCCTTGTGGGGCTGTGAGGATGATCGTGGAGGAAGAGTTGTTGCCTATTCTTACTGATTGCGGTCTGTGGGTTAGGAAGTCTAGGATTGGGTGCAGGGCCAGGGAGATGGTGTCTGCTGTGGGCTTGCTGTGGTGATAGGCAATCTGGGAGGCTGGAATTGATTTGTTTATTTGCTACTATTGATGCTTTAACTGGTCGGAGTGTGCACAGTACATGCGATTCTATCCTAAAATTACTGTGAATGTCAACTCAAATTTACATATTACAAGAGGCCCACCATCTAAATAGGCAGGCACTTTAGTCACCCATCAGTGAACATAGGGCCAGGAATAGGCCATTCAGCCCATCCAGTCTGCTACACCATTTAGTACGATCATGGCTGATTGGACACTTCGATGCCTTTTACACACACTATCCCTATAATCCTTTATGTTATCGTTTATCAGAAATCTATCAATCTGCACCTTACACATACTCAGTAACTGAACTTCCATAGCCCTCTGGGGTAGAGAATTCCAAAGATTCACAGCCATCTGTGTCAAGAAATTTCTCCTCATCTTGGTCCTAAGTGAATTCCCCTTATTTTAAAATTGTGCCCCTGGTTCTAGACTTCCCAACTAGGGGAAACATCTTACCTGCATCGACCCTGTCTGTTCCTATAAGTATTTTGTAGGTTTCAATGAGAAACCGTTCTGAAAGTCATAGCAAGTCTATCGCCACCAATAGCAGGGTAGTAGGTCGGCCATTTTGAAGCTGTCACCACCACCTTAATGCCAGTTTTGCCATGTTAAGATCAACCGTTTCATGTTTTAACTGAAATGAAAACAGAAGTGTGTATCGATTAAAGGGCTGGGCAAAATGTTATATGTTTTTTGCTGCTGGTTGCCAGGGTAACAGAACTTGTTGCCACGCTACAACATTGTGGCACAATTTCTTGCTGCAGTGCCTTTGCCGCATGGTTTGAATCATTAATGAAGTTTATTTGTAACAACAGTAGGAATTTTTTCATTTCTAAAAGGAATTTCATAGGCAAAGTCCTGAGAACAGCTATGTCCTCAAATATTCCTAGGAAAGAAAACATGCTCTTCCTGCACAATACATTTTGAACAGTAATGCTTAATTTCATTGCACAGTATCTGGTATTCTAATCGTGGCTGTCACTTTTGGATGGTTTTGAGGTTCAGCTCTGGAGTATAAATATTTTTTTTGCTGAACCGCAGCACCTAGCACAGGTAGCCCGGCTCATTGCTTCATTGGAGTTGGGAAGTCAAGCTAGCTGAAGACAGATTCACCTGGATTTTTCAGTTAGGTCTGCCTAGCTTATGAGCCCAATTCTCCGGGGCAAATGGCCGAGGGGAATCCCAATGTCCCGGTGAATGGGGCATCAGCTGAAAATTCGGATTCCTGCCGGGTGTGAGGGCTCTCGGGATCCACTCGGATAATGTGGTGGACTACAGTTGCGCCTTTGTCCTGTCTGGACCACCGTTGTTGTGTTTGTCATGCCTGGACACACCCCCTGCCGGCTCCTCCCCTTGTCACCTAGTATAAAGGTGGCTGTTTCCTCCCCCTTGTTCAGTTTGCGTCGGTTATCTGTTAGGATGTGCTCCTAGTTCTGTAATGAATAAAAGCCTACAGTTGTATTGGCACACAAGTAGTCTTTTGCCTAATTGATAGCGCTTCAATTTTATTCATTACCTTTGACCGATATGGAGCAGCTTTTGAAGCCTGACAGATTAACTCTTGACCCTCAAGAGGCCGGGGCGTCTGATAGTTTTGACCATTGGCTGGACTATTTTGAAGCTTTCATCAGCGCCTCTGCGGTCGTCGACTCCGACAGCGATAAGCTCCACGTGCTCCGCGCCCGGGTAAGCGATGCAGTCTACTGTATATTCCGGGATGCTACTACATACGTGGACGCTATAGAACTCTTAAAAGGGCAGTTTCGAAAGAGCCCTAACGTGGTCTACGCCAGACATCTCCTGGCTACTCGCAAGCAGCAGCCAGGAGAATCGTGCGCCCAATTTCTGCACACCCTGCGGGTTCTAGCTCGAGCTTGCGACTGTAAGGCTGTTTCAGCAGCTCAGAACAGGAGGACCTGATCCGGGACACCTACGTTGCGGGTATTGAGTCTACTTACATTCGGCAGCGCCTGCTTGCACAGGATGGCCTGGATCTCCAGAAAACAGCCACAATGGCTGAATCCCTAGAAGCGGCCTCCTGCAATCTCGGGGCCTACAATGCACCCGTTCCATCGACGGTTCCACCGCGGTGGCTGTTCCAGCGGGCCCCAAATGCTACTTCTGCGGCCTAGCCAAGCACCCTCTGCGTCGCTGCCCGGTGAAGGATGCGATCTGCTCCGGATGCAGTAAGCAAGGCCATTTCATCAAAGTCTGCCGGGCGAAGTCGATCGCGAAATCTCGTGGCGCCGTGTGTGTTCCACGGGCGCCGTCATCTTTGATGCAGTCAGTGGCTGCGCGGGAATCGCCATCTTTGATGCAGTCAGTGGCTGCGTGGAAATCGCCATCTTGGGTGCCGTCATCAAGGCGCGCCGAGCGGGAAACTTCATCCGCGACGTCACCAGATGCGGACGAATATGAATACTCACTGGGTTCAGCAGTTGCATTGATTCGTCTGGACCAATCTCAGCCTCACCAACTCTCCAAATCAATGATGGAGATTAAGGTAAACAACCATGTACAAAACTGTTTGTTCGACTGCGGGAGCACAGAGAGTTTTATACACCCTCGCACAGTGCGTCGATATGCCCTTCCCGTGCGGCCCTGGAGACGGACAATCTCCATGGCTTCGGATTCCCACTCAGTGGAGGTCCTTGGGTGCTGCGTGGTAACTCTGACAGTACAGGGCACAGTCTACGAGCGTTTTCGGCTCCTCATGCTGCCGCAACTCTGTGCAGCTGTACTGCTGGGGTTAGATTTCCTCACCCATCATAGGACAGTCACCTTGCAGTATGATGGCCCTTATTCCCCGCTCTCTGTCTGCAATGCGCCGTTACTTAAGCGCCCCCTGCGCACCACCTGCAGTCTCTCGACCCTCAAGATTGCCCCCCCCCCCTTATTTGATAATCTCACCACGGATTGCAGGCCTATAGCCACCAAAAGTAGGCGCTATAGTGCGGAAGACCGGGCCTTCATTCGGTCCGAAGTACAACGTTTGCTCAAGGAAGGGATTATTCAGGCCAGCACCAGCCCCTGGAGGGCGCAGGTGGTCGTAGTTAAATCGGGGGAGAAACACCGCATGGTGATCGACGATAGCCAGACCATAAACAGGTATACTCAACTAGATGCGTACCCTCTTCCCTGCATCTCTGATATAGTCAATCGCATCACGCACTATAGGGTTTTCTCCATGATTGATTTAAAATCGGCCTACCACCAGCTCCCTATCCGCTCGGAGGATCGCCCATATACTGCCTTTGAGGCGGATGGTCGCCTCTACCAGTTCCTCCGAGTCCCTTTTGGTGTTACCAATGGGGTCTCAGTTTTCCAGTGGGCCATGGATCAAATAGTGGACCAGCACGGGCTACGGGCCACTTTCCCGTATCTGGATAATGTCACCATCTGCGGCCATGACCTGCAGGACCATGATGCCAACTTACAAAAATTCCTCCGTACTGCCACTCTCCTGAATTTGACATATAACGAGGCGAAGTGTGTCTTTCGGACACGCCGCCTCGCTATCCTTGGGTACATGGTGGAAAATGGTGTCCTTGGTCCCGATCCAGCCCATATGCATCCCCTTATGCAGCTTCCCCTCCCTACTACTCTCAAAGCACTGAGGAGATGCCTGGGCTTCTTCTCCTACTATGCCCAGTGGGTTCCCCATTACACGGATAAAGCCCGTTCGCTTCTCAAATCGACCTCTTTTACCCTAGCGGAGGAGGCCCGACTGGCCTTCGACGACATCAAAGCGGACATCGCGAAGGCCGCGATGCATGCTGTGGATGAATCCATCCCATTCCAAGTGGAAAGTGATGCGTCTGATTTTGCCCTAGCCGCCACCCTTAACCAAAGGGGCCGTCCGGTGGCCTTTTTTTCCCGGACCCTACAAGGACCTGAGATTCGACACTCAGAGACATATCAATGTGCAAGGACCTGTCCTTGGTCACCCTTCATGTGTTATCAAGACCATGGTGTGGATCACAGAACAAGGTGAGTAACTCACCTCCTGACTCCCCAAAACCCGTCCACCATCTACGAGGTACAAATCAGGAGTGAAATGGAACACTCTCCTGGATGAGTGCAACTCCCAACAACATTCAAGAAGCTCCACATCGTTCAGGACAACACAGCCTTCTTGATTGACACAGCATTCACAAACATCCACTCCCTTCTCCACCACCAAAAACACTGTGTACCATCTACAAAATGCACTGCAGGTGTACCCCAAGGCTCCTTGGCCAGTACCTCCCAAACCCATGACCACTACTATCCAGAAGCACAAGGCTAGCAGACCTATAGAAACACCACCAACAAGAAGTTCCACTCCAAGTTAGTCACCAGCCTGACTTGGAAATATATTGCTGTTTCTTCAGTGTCACTGGGTCAAAATCCTGGAGCTCCCTCTTTAACAGCACAGTGGGTGTACCTACCCCACAGGGGCTGAAGTGGTTCAAGAAGGCAGTTCACCACATCTTCTCAAGGTCAACTAGCGATAGGCAATAAATGCTGGACTAGCCAGCAATTCCCAGATCCCATAAATGAATGAACAAAAATAAGAAGCACCATCAGAAACCACGTGCTTAGACTGGGAGATCACCTAACTCTGCATCCCAGATCATCAGACAACAAGCTACATGACACTTTTTGAATTGAATACATATACCATTCTAAACCTGCGAATACTGCACTGAAGAACCAATGAGAAATTACGATTCAGCAGACAGGTGCCGAAAATTCTTCTTTGTCATCACTCGTCGATACCCCCAGGAGTCCTTGACGCGCTATTGGAAGAACAAGGGAAGGTAGACGATGCCCATGACTGGCATGTGAGTAATGAATTACCCAATCTGAACAGTCCAAAGATGTGTGGGTTAGGTGGATTGGCCATGCTAAGTTGCCCCTTATTGGCAGGAGGAGTAGCAGGGTAAATATGTGGGGTTATGGGGATAGGGCCTGGTGGGATTGCTGTCGATGCAGGCTCGATGGGCCAATATATGCACTATGGTGATTCAATGATTCTGTGATTCTATGATCTGACAGAAGGTTTGAGTACAACACCCAATTGATTGCACCTAGAATCCCAGCAGAAATGCCCAGAACCAAGAAATCATTAAGCATGGACACCAAATGGCATGACAGTGCAATGAAACAGATGCTAATTCAGAAGAATATCACAAGCAGAAACAGCGAATAACCCTACTGTAACTGAAACATGGTCTAAGATGCAATACAAACAAAGCATTCTGAAAACATACAGCAGCTAGTAGAAAAGATCACCATAACCAAGTCTCTATGAATAAACAAACCGTCAATATTTTCTGAGATTCGCAAATTTATTACTGTGTTAAAGTACCTCGAGACACAGTGCTATTTTGTTGTGCTGTCATGTAAATAGTTTGATTTTTTGAAGATGAACCTTTAGTTTGGAAACAAGGGGATGTTGTGATATGTGCATTATGTCTTTCAGGAGGTATATCTCAAACTGCTGTCAATCATTATTACCTTGACAGGATATGATGTATTATCTTTAGGCGATCTGTAAGCGGCAATGATTAAGGTGAGACATGTTTCTCACAGTGTCCCAGTGAATACCATCTAGATAGTCTTATCTTCAAATAGAGCACACGTTACTGTTTCACCGAGCCTTATGTATTATTGGCGCATTTAGGTCAAAGGGGGGAAGAACGTTACAGGCTGAATTCTGTACTCAGCTACGATTATTTTGCCAGTTGTGTGTGTGTTCGATAGCATTAATGCTGCAGATCTCAGAAGAACGGCCCAATTATATTTGATAAACAAACACATCTAAACCTCATTTCATGCCTAAGCAGAAGTTTCCACATCAATCTCATGAATGCATTAATGTTGAATTATTTCATAAAGTATTTCTCTAATTTCTTCACACCTTTTATCTTTTGCAGACTGCATTTTCTTTCATTCTGCTAGTGAAAACTTGGCTGCCAAAATGTGTTTGATAATAAGACCTCATTAATGTTCATAGCTGAGCTGAAAGGTCTTTGAGCCTTTAGATGTGTTTCCTCCGATTCGGGAAACTGCTTCTCTTCTATCCATGGGCAGCGGGAAACTGTTAAAGCTGCTGTTAGCTCATATGGTTTCTACCATGGTCTTGTTTTCCTCCTGGGTGAAAAGAGCATTTGATTTAATTCAGAAGAAATATTCACTCCACAGTAAGTGCAATAATCCCACCTTCCCACAGGGAGCCTTGCTCAGAGGAAACACTGGTTGGAAATAGAACCACCGTAGGGTAACAGTGATCCTCCGGTCTGTTCTTTCTTTGAATCTGACTCCTTGCTGGGAGTGTGAGATTGATAATCTTACCCTCATGATTATAATTGAAAATGAAAGATGGATAACCAATGTTTTATAAATATTTTATTATTTCTCTGGTTTTGTTCCATTTGTCCTCCCCACAATCCCAACAAGATCTTGTTCCTGCTGGACTGTGGCTTCACTCTGGCAGTTCTCTGGGACCACGTCCAAGTAGTTATTTTTTCACATGTAAGCCTATAGGATGAGTGTTGTTGAGGTATTTAACATCAGGAAGCATCATTATTCATCGAACATATATACCTTCCACCTTGGGTCACTGAATAGCAGTGAGAAGCATGAAGGAACTTGCTGATTCAGCAATCATTGGCAATATATGTACGTATTCTATAATAATTTTTATGTCTTGATACCAGCACCTGCAGGGCAGGGCATCTGCTGGCTTTCTAGTGTATCAACTGACAAGTGAAAAAATCAGATGCAGCCTAAAAGAGTTCCTGCTAATTAGAACTTCAGTCATAATCAGCAAACCAAAAGACAATGAGGAAAAGCAGAAAGAAAATAATCACAGGAAAATGAATGAAGGAAATCATCAAGAAAACAAACAGTTTTCATTCTCCCTCAATCTGTGGTTGTTTCTTCTTTCTTAATCCTTTAAATTCTATTCGTTTTTGTTTATTTTCAGATTTTTGCCTTGTTTCATGCTTTGTCTTTTGATATTGTTCTTAGTCTACTTTTCTGTTATTGTCCCTCTCTGAAGTCTCCTTTCATTGCTAACATTTAACAAGGTGATTTCCAATATCAGCAATGCTTTTGCAGTTGATAATGGAGCATCAAGATATTTTGTTGCGTTGCCAAAGTCAAATCATTGGGAGCAGTGAGAAAGTCAGTGGTTTGCAAACTGTGAAACAATTTAAGCTGGCCTATTTCCCCCCCAAAAATAATCAACCTCTGTCACTAAAGAGGAAATGTTAACTCTTCACACTTACTGAAAGCTGAGCAGCTAAAACCCAGGCACTCATTTTTGCCCCACGATTATTTTAACACCAGTGAAACAGTAGCAATTGTCTGGTCCACTGTCAGCCTGAGCTGCCATCCGCCCTTCCAGACCCTGAACATCCCTATCCCATTGCAACTTTCTGATAGCCAGATGATCTCCAGATTGTCCAACCTTCGTAGGCTCAAGGCGATCAACCTGTCCCAGAATGTTGGCTGGAATGATAAATAGGCCTGGTCATTAAAATTGACTGGTCCTCCTACAACAGCTTCTGAACGGTGTGATGACTCTGTGCTACTGATATATTTTATGTTTGAGGGAGACTGCTTTAAGATGCTGTGTTTTTCTACAGGTAGTCGGTTTGTCAGGAGGGCAGGATAATAACTCATTTTAGCTAGGAATGTGTTACTTTGTAGGAGGCTTAACGCATTTTTGTTTGCTTAAGTTCCCCTGGGATTTCAGACTGGAGTGGTTGACAGCCATGTAATATTAGGTTAATGGGCAGGGCTAGGCTTGTAGCAGGAAAACAGTTTCAATTTTAGAAGGGTAGTTGGTGACTGGAGCTGTCAAAAAGAAGAGGCTCTCTCTCCATAAATTCTCTTTGAAAACTCCAAAGCTGTTACCCAACTCAGAGCAAGCATATCTCTGTTTGCTAACTATATTTAAAGTGGGGTTTAAGTCCATAAGATAAATATTGTTTAATTGGAACTGAAATAGTGATAAGTTAGAAGTTAAGAGTTGTTATTTAAAGATCATGTTTAAAGATTCTTCAACAGTTGAGTTAAACTACTTCATTTTGTTATTTGTTAGAGTTATACTTAAACTGTGTTATGATTAAAACTTATATTGATAAGATCCCTAATTTCTCAGTAGAATGTGAAGTATCCTTTCCTCACATTAATGCCAAAATAGAAAAATTGTTGGGGTCTGATCTGGCTTCATAATATACCTTAGGGTTCTGGTCTGGCACCCTAACAGCGGATGGTTGGCTCCCTGCCCTGGAGTTAAAAGCCTTCTAGAATATTAGTGAAAGATTAGTGCTGAGTTTATTATTTTGAAGCTTTTTCCTCTTTTACTGTGAAGACTCAGTGCCCATATTTTAATAATTGTAATTGTGTACTTTTAGCTGCTACTTCCGGTTGTAATCTTGTAAGAAATTAAACTGTTGTTGGATCTTCTTTAAGATTCATTGACTCATATCCAACTGGCAGACTTGCCAAATTGTGAGTATGATATTTTTAGGCTTGACCTAGTTCCACATCATACATTGTCTTGCACCTAAAACTTAATCAGTTTGGTAGGTTTATTTTTGGTGCTGTTGCCAGCTGGTGTGAAGCCAGTGTATCAAAAGCTGATGGCATTAGCACAACAGTAACACAATTATAAAAGCAGTTTTAAACTGGATGTTGTGATGATGTTGTGAAATGAACATAAATTGACTCTGCTTTCTCTCGGGATTGGAATACCCTCTCAATCTTTGTCACCTGCCTTCTAGTCCAGTACAATCTACATAGGCCTATTATTTTTAAAAATGTTTTTCTTTTCGCTGCATGGTGGTTAGAGTCCTGCTGCTTGTCCTGTATTGCCTAAAAAACATCAGTCTACCCTTTTGATTCCACATAGAAATTATGCTATGAAAGCATGTGTTGCTGTTTAACCTGCATGTGAAATGTCATACTAACCCTGTGCCCACTCTGCTCTCATACCTCTTTGTCCTTATTTCTTCAGTGATTGGCTTAACTTATTTTTAATTGTTTGTGCAGGATTTTATTTTTATTTTA
Source organism: Mustelus asterias (assembly GCF_964213995.1). Classification (NCBI taxonomy): domain Eukaryota; kingdom Metazoa; phylum Chordata; class Chondrichthyes; order Carcharhiniformes; family Triakidae; genus Mustelus; species Mustelus asterias. Next base: position 122,847,265 of record NC_135803.1, on the reverse strand, counting down.
TTTTAACCCATTCATGCTAAATTCTCCCTTGGTGTACCCAAGCAGGCGCCAGAGTGTGGCGATTAGGGGATTTTCACAGTAACTTCAATGCAGTGTTAATGTAAGCCTACCTGTGACAAATAAATAAACTTTAACTTTAAAAACTCATCCATTGCACAGAGTTTAAATTGGGCCAGGAAGTCTAGACTTTCATTCTTGAGGATATGGGAAAATTCACAGCTCGCCACGCCAGCTTTAGGAGAAAGTGCCTGCAAGAGTGGAATCTTCATTGCCAGCGGGAGGGTGCGGGCTGGAATTGGGTTATCTGACCTGGGAAGAGGTTTTGAGACAGCCACGATGGTTGCCAACTGAGGAGATGGGCTGTTTAAAAGACCCAACTTGGTGCTGCAGGACTTTGTCCCCCAGTTAAAATGAGACACAAAAGCCCTCCAGCCCTCACCACTCCCCATAATCCTCACTGTGCAAACACTCCCTGTGCCTCATCCACGCCACTTCATGCCTTCCACCCAACACTGTGGCCCCCATGGCCCCATGCCCAGCTCTGTCCTTCACCCACTTCTATGTCCCCTCATCCCCCCATGCAAAGTTATGGTTCTTCTATGCCCATTGCTCATTATGTATACTTGGCTGAGAGCCCAGACAACTATTACTCTTGTTGAAACAGCTGCACCCCAGAGAAAACTTTGTTTGATTGACAGCTCATGCTATCTGATCTCTGCTGCCAATTTTACAACGTTTGCACACACAAATTGGTTTCAAGGGTTTGTGGCTCTTGTTATTGATACTCTAAAGGGTCTATATGATTGACACTTTTAATAGTTTGCAGTGAAAGTTTTCAACATAGGAGAAAGTTATGAATTTATTACTTTTTTCAAAGTTGTTTCTATACATTCTACTATTTTATACAGGGTTCATTGGTTCTAGAGAGTCTATGGTGTGTCAATGGACATGGTCATGCCATATTGGCAAAGGTCCTTGGAGATTCGGTAGATAGGCAGAGTTTGGCCTATGGGGCATAAGCAGCCAAAAGGGGGTGGGTGGAACAGCAGAGCTTGGCATAAGGGGTGTGAGGGACGAATGGAGGCTGGGTGGAAGGGTTGAGTTTGGCATATGTGGCATGAGGGGGCATAGGGATGGATGGAAGGGTAAAGCTTCGTATAGAGAGCTTGAGGAGCCATTGGTTGTTGGTGAAAGGGCAGAGTTTGGCACAGGGAGCATGAGGGGCGATGGGGGTGGGTGAGAAGGCACAGCTTGGCATAAGGGACTTGAGGAGGACCTTTTGAATTCACATTTAAAAGGTCCCCTCATGAAGACTAAGGTTCACCACTCATCTGAGAGACCCTGAACTCTTTAAAAACTTGGCCCAATTGCATGAAGGTTGCAGAGGAGCAGGACATACCTATCTCCGCAATGGTGCCAGCCAGATTGGGCGTATCGGGTGAGGGCTTTTGACGGGAACCAGCCCTCCCCTTTTTCAAGCATTTCTGAAAATCTGGAAATGTGGTCAGGAATTCTGGAATTGGGACTTGCCTGCCATTTTTAAAGAGCTCTCGCATCATCCCTACTCAGTGAAAATTCAGGCCAGTTTTTACTTCAGTCACTAACTTTGGCAATGCATTTCACAGCCTCACAACTCTCTATGTAAAAATATTTCTCCTGCTTGTCACCCTAAATCCCTTATATTTAATCTTATATCATTGTACCCTCAAACTCAACCCTTTAATCCAATGTAAACAGTTTTTTTTCTATCATAACTATTTGTGATTTTAAAGACCCTTGTCAAATTATTTTGTTATATCCCGTTACAATGAAAACATTTCCCATTTTTGAATCCTTTCTTCACATTGTACTTTCTCATACCAATCAGTATTGTTGTTTATCTGGATTATGCCCCTTACCATTTCTGTGGTTTGAATCCAAAAACTGCACATATCGTTCCATCACAGGTCTTATGAGGTCAGATTTTATGCCACTGTTTGCTGGCATTGCACGGTGCTGGCATTGCCAGCAATAACACAGTTTGGGTGTACAAACGTCCAGGTTTAACCTGGAATCTCCAAGAATTTAAGAATAATCACCCAGCCAATGTTACAAACAATGCAAGAAAAATATCCTGGAGCATTTAAAAAAAAAATCATGTTTTTATTTCCATTCATTTTTGAACACAGAAGAAACCGTTTGGCTAAGTTGGGGGTGGATGATAAAGCGACCAGAAATCCACCCAATGACAGGTGGAAGCCTTGTCTGCAGGCATGTGTGCTTGGTTCAATTGGCTGCGCTCTCTATTCTGAGGCAGATGGCTGCTGATTTAGACACTCTCCACAACTTAACCATAATCGAGGTTCACACCGGAGTGCATTACTGAGGGATTACTGTTTCATTCAGATGTTAAACAGACGCTCCACTTGGTGGCAGTGGATATAAATGACCCTAACTGTACGAAGAAGAGTAGGAAATTGCCTAGCCAATATTTGTCCCTGGAACAACACCATTAGGTATTCAGCTCATTTGTGAAACCTTTTATGTAAACTAGCTGCTGTATTTACATAACATCAGCGCTTAGATTTCAAACAAGTTCAGTGGATGTGAAGCACTTAGCAAAGTGTGACAAGGTACCACATAAATGAAGCTCTTTCTTTCACTTCAAATCACACAAGAGATTCCTCTCGAACATGGGCAGGTCAGTGCTCCTCAGTAGGTCCATTAAGTGTTGAGGTATAAACCAAAATAATTTGGACATGTTTTTCTCTGCCTGATTTTTATTGCTTGTCCCCTATTTTCTTTGATAGAACTTTATACCTTTATCCCTTATTAATATACCCCTATCAATTTTCCCTCTGCTATTCTAATGAAGGTGTTACATTATTGAAAGTAATCCATTGAAAACTAAATAGGACGAAGCATTTCACCCTAATGTGGCCATTTGTTATTAATGTCACATAGTGCCATTTAAACATCTCTGTATTTGAGACAGTTTTGTTGCTGGAGAAAGAGCCAAGCATAATACAATTAATGCACATCAGAGAGCAATGTGGCAGGGCCAAGAAAAGTTTAAAAGGGATGAAAGGGAATATATTAATGGAACAAAGACTAATAGGAAAGTGAAAATCTTTCTGCTTTGCATAATAATACAATACTACCCAAGTATTGAGCAGTTCCAAGGGAATCTCTTAAATTGGTATAGGTTGGCCCAAGTATGCCTTGTGTCTGGTGATTGTAGCAGAGCAGAGAATATTACAGTTTCTGACAAACTTTCAGAATGATAATTTAATGTTAAACCATATTCAAAATTGTTTTTCGGAAGAGCTATAATTTCCCTGGTTAGTCATTGTACTCCTAAATGAAGAACTAAAGTATTTTGAACACCCGTTTAGCATCTGTCAGGCTGTGTTTCTAATTGACAGGATGTGATTAAGAAAATGTCCATGATAGTTCCAATTTTTCTTCCACTGTTAACAATGCCATGGCAGTGATATCCTTGCTGAATTATTAACTGATTGAAAACCATTTCATATAAATATTTTCATTCTGTTGACTCTGGGCTAAAGATTTAAATTTATTCGATTATATTTTGTTCTAAAAAAAAACCTGCCAATGAAAACATAAGCATGTAATTCTATAAGTGGTAATTTGCTGTCTTTCAAGCAAATAGCCCTGAGCTCCAGTCTCAGGACTGGTTGATAGTCATGTTTGCTTGCTACGCTTGGCATGAATGCCATCAGTTGTCAATGGAGACAGATGGACAAATTTTTGATATGATTTTTACAATCTTGGCATTGGCGTACCTCATTTCAGCTGTTCACTATATTTTTTGTGCCAAAAATACAAGTAAGTCAATTCATGATGGTGGCAGGGAAATCTGGTCATACATTATCGGAACTGAAGGTGCAATTCTCAATAGTCATAAAGTAAATGTCAACTGTGGCATGATAATGAAAATTCACGGTAATATTGCAAGACCTGCTGTCAAAATTAGGACCAATTTTCCTAACGTGTATTCTTGGTATGAAGCCTCATTTATGGGGATGTCATTGGTATACTCTCCACTATTTTTCTTTAATACTTCTTGACATCAGGATACATCTTTTATGGAGAGAGAGGACACCTGTTTGCGAAGTTGGCATATTTCTAATTTTTTTTCCTCAGCTGATTCCAGCTCTAATAGGCTGAGGAGACGAGCAGATTTTGACTGCAGGTCAGTTTTGTTGCAGGACTTTGTTGCGCCATTGCTTTAACAGAATGTGCGTATAGTTCACTGGGAAGTAAAACAGCATGTGACCAGCAGGCTGTCTGTGTGTGTGCAATCTTTAGATTATACTTGTGTGTGACTTAGAGGGTGGAATTTTACAAGAATGATTCTAAGTGTCCAGCTAGTGTGAAAATGGGAGAATTCCTGATATGTTTTTTGGTGAGGTTTTCATGCCCAATCTTACGGACTTGGATATTGAAAATATGGGCTAGACCATTTCTAGTAGCCGCAGGCTTAATTCACCAGTCAGCCTGCGGAGGGAACTATTGCGGAGGGGACTATTGCGCATGCCCAGACCTCTGAGGCTGCACATGCACAATGGCAACTGTAGAGGGAGCAATTGCACATGTGCTGACCTCTGATTCAGCACATGCGCAATTCTAATGGCGGGGGTCTGACAGACAGAGAGAGAACTGTCAGGCCTCTGCTGCTGCAGGCAGCCTGAACACAGCCCCCTTCCCCCTGCAATCATGGGGGCCCGTAGCTGATCGCGAGCCCTACACCACCCGGAAATATCACCCCACTGGTTTCAAGATTAATAAGAAGCCAGAGATGGTAGAATGAGGAGCTCTCGATGGCTGGCAGGCTGAACACGATTATAGAGTTAGGGAGAAGTGAGGGGTAAAATTTCAAATGCTGGGGGTCCTGGAGCCAAGGGTCCTGGAGCCAATGTAGGTTATTGGGCACAAGTAATGGGTAAGTGGGACATAGGGTGGGATAGGATCAGGTAGACAACAGAGTATTATATGAGTTGAGGTTTATTAAGGGTAGATAAAGAGAGGTCAGGCAGGAGAACATTGGAATGATTCAGTCTAGATGTGACAATTGAGGTATGGATGAGTGTTCCAGCATAGATGGGCTGAAGCAGGCAGGAAGGTGGGTGATACTGCAAAGGTGGTAGTAGGCAGTCATTGTGTGAAAAGGATAAAGGGTTGGAAGGTTAAGATCAGTTAGACATTGGGATCATAAAATGTACAATGCAAATGCAAATTCCATTGTTTTTAATGTCAGCCATGATTCTTTACAAACTCCTGGCTTGGCCAGTGTTCTGCCTCCCAGTCAACTACCATTCAGGCCTGTTTCACTGTGTGTGTTGTCCATGAAGAGACAGCATTTGAAAATTGTCTGTGCCACAGCCAATCATAAAACCCTGATTTGCTAAACTCACACGATTGAGACTATTACCCATAAATGAAGCAGAAACAACCAAGCCCTAAACATGAAGGCTGTGTTTTGGGGCGGGGCGAGCCGGTAAAATTGCATGAGAGCCGAGAAATCAGGTTTGTGCCGGTTTCTTGGCTCTTGCAATCTTAGCAGCACTGGATTTCCGGCGCATTCAGCCTCTCGCCAGAAATGGGCAGGAGGCTGAATAAAAGATTTAAATATATTTAAAACAGTATTAACATGTGACTAGCGAGCCTGGGACTCAATCGTCTGGGTTCACTTGCCTTTGTGGCCTCCCCAGGAGAGGTTCTCTCTGGCAAGGATCAAGTATGGTCCCCATGTATGGGAAACAGTCATGATGGCCTCGTCGGTAGAACCGAAGGCCATTGAGGCCCCCTGGGACATCAAGGGCAAGGGTGGGTGGCTGCCCCAGCCTGGCACCATGGCATTGCCCGCTGGTCACCCTGGGCAGTACCAGGGGTGAGGACTACAGGGGGCAGGGCCTGAAGGGGCAGGTCAGGACAGGGTTGGGGTCTTCAACGGGTGGGGACTACAGGGGGTGGTCTGATCGTGTAGGGAGGGGAGGGGGTCGGCTACCACTCTGCACACGATTGGTGGGGGGGAAGGGGGGCCCTCTTCCACTCTGCACGTGATCAGTGGGGGAGCAAGAGGGGACAATCGTGCTGGGTGACGGGGGTAGGGGCACTGACTATCGGCCGTGGGACCCCAAGAGAGCTGGGGAGGGGCCTATAAATAAAATATATAAGGCTGGCTACAGCAGCAGAGCTGACAGATCTTTCACATCTATCAGCTCTCTGCTGGTGGCCATTGCACATGTGCAACCAAAGGTTTACATGTGCAATGGCTATCTCTACTGCTGAAGCATCCTTGCTGGGGAGTTAAATGTCACCCACTCCATCTAGTGGCTAGAAATGGTTCAGAAGTCCAGGAGCGGGGCTCTTCCCGCTGAAGAGGCTGAAATCAGCGTGCTGAGTGGGCCACTGTCCATGCATGGGAGATCGCTAAACAAGCCCCCCCAGCCTTGAAATCGCTGGCCTCAACCCCTCACAGACATTGCTGGCTTCATCGCTGGCCTCTCACTCCCCCCACACACATTGCTGGCCTCTCACCTTCCCCCTCTGACATCACTGGCCTGATTGCTACCCCGCACCTCCATGGATATTACTGGCCTCCCCATCCACCAGTGGCCTGGGCATCGCTGGCCTCCCATCCCCAGATTTATAGCAAATCTGCTGATTTCCACTCCATCTGACGAAGGGGCAGCACGCTCCAAAAGCTTAATGGCATTTGCTACCAAATAAACCTGTTGGACTTTTGTGTTGTTAAAACTCTTACTGTATTCAATTTACAGACAGCAAAGACCCACAAAAATTCAGTAACCACATTTTTTTTGTGATGTGGGTTCAGGGATAAATATTTGACGAGACTTCTATGAAAACTCCCCTCCGGCACCAAGGGATCTTTTACACCACCCACGAGGACAGACAGGGCTGTAGTTTAATCTGAAGGATGGCCCTCTGCAGCACCACTTTGGAAGACCCGGACTTGAAACTGGCTGCCACTGGCCGGAATTCGCGGTTGGGGTTCTCTGGCTCAGATTGTTAATGGAGATTTGGCTGGGCCCCAAATTCTCCAATCCCGCTGGCGGCGTCAGTGGGGCATACGGAACTGGAGAATCCGGGCCACTATCTGCATTTTTGATTCACTGTAGAGTTTTCAAACTCAGAAAAAGATAATTACATTGCCTGCTCCCTGCTCCACCCTTTAATTATTGGCTTAATTGCTTATTTTCTACTTGAGTAGCAATACTTACCATCTGTTTTTAATTAATAGTGTAATATATAATTTAGTAGAAATGGCATATATGTACTTATATGTTAACATTATTATGGATTTGTCATTAAAATACTCTCAATACTCTGATTTCAATGAAGTCATGATTGTCATTGTATAAACAAACATATCTATCATTAAACTGGATGAAGTGTTGATGAACACATGGTCAGCGAAAGAATATTTCCGTCCTGCTTGAGGCACAATGCAGAGTTCAATTAAATTGCATATATATCAGACCTAAACGGAGTCTGCACCTTATGCTGGTGCATTTTAAAGGGTTACCGGGAAAGCTTCAGGATGTATCTGTCTTATGAATGCTCTTTTAAAGAGCTATATTTAAAGATAAGTATCCTGAAAAGAACATATGTATTTTTCAGAATCATTGCAAAGATTTATTTTAAATAATAAAAGAGAAAGCACTGCACCCTGACTATATTCCCTCATGTCTGGCTGTAAAATATACGGTAAGAAGTCTCACAACGCCAGTTTAAAGTCCAACAGGTTTATTTGGTAGCAAATACCGTAAACTTTCGGAGCACTGCTCCTTGGCATTTGCTGCCAAATAAACCTGTTGGACTTTAACCTGGTGTTGTGAGACTTCTTACCGTGTTCACCCCAGTCCAACGCCGGCATCTCCACATCATGTAAAATATACCACTGTGAGCATCTGCTGATATTAAAATTTCACAAGGTGGTTAACAATACACTGTTAGTAATTTTTATTCTTTCGCAGGGCATTGCTGGTTAGGCCAGTATTTATTGTTCCTCTAATAAAGGCAAAATACTGCGGATACTAGAATCTGAAACAAAAACAGAAAATGCTGGGGAAACTCAGCAGGTCTGACAGCATCTGTGGAGAGAGAATAGAGCCAACGTTTTTCCGATGAAGGGTCAGCCAGAATCGAAACACTGGCTCTATTCTCTTTCTACAGATGCTATCAGACCTGCTGAGTTTCTCCAGCATTTTCTATTTTTATTTATTGTTTTATTGTTTATTGTTGCTAATTGCCCATGAAAAGATAGTGGAGAGCTTCCTTCTTGAATCAAGACCATATCATAGAATCCTACAGTGCAGAAGGAGGCCATTCAGCTCATCGAGTCTGCACCAATCATAATCCCACCCAGGCCCTATCCCCATATACATATACATGTACATATCCCCATGCATTAACTCTAGCTGGTCGCCCTGACACTAAGGGTCAATTTAGCATAGCCAATCCACCTAACCACACATCTTTGGACATGTGGAGTAGGTACAGCCACAGTGTTGTTTGAGAGGGAGTTCCAGGATTTCAACCCAGTGACAATGAAGGAACAGCATTTGTGTGACTCTAAGGAAAGTTTTCAGGTGACAGCACTCCATACAACTGCTTCCCTTATCCTTTAAGGTGGTAGAGGTTGGAGATTTGGAAGGTGCTGCCAACGCAATGTTGGTAAGTTGCTGCACTGCATCTTGTAGATGGTGCACACTGTTGCTACAGTGTCAGTGGTGGAGGGAGTGAATGTTTTTAAGGTGGCTAATGTGGTGCTGATTAATTGGGTGCTGTTTTCCTGGAGGGTGTCAACCTTCTTGATTGTTGTTGGAGCTTCCCACATCCAGGCAAGTGGGGAGTATTCCATCACACTTGAGCTTCAGATGGTGGACAAGCTTGGGGGGGATGTCATAGAACATAGAACATTACAGCGCAGAACAGGCCCTTCGGCCCACGATGTTGCACCGACCAGTTAAAAAAAAAAACTGTGACCCTCCAACCTAAACCAATTTCTTTTCGTCCATGAACCTATCTACGGATCTCTTAAACGCCCCCAAACTAGGCGCATTTACTACTGATGCTGGCAGGGCATTCCAATCCCTCACCACCCTCTGGGTAAAGAACCTACCCCTGACATCGGTTCTATAACTACCCCCCCTCAATTTAAAGCCATGCCCCCTCGTGCTGGATTTCTCCATCAGAGGAAAAAGGCTATCACTATCCACCCTATCTAAACCTCTAATCATCTTATATGTTTCAATAAGATCCCCTCTTAGCCGCCGCCTTTCCAGCGAAAACAATCCCAAATCCCTCAGCCTCTCCTCATAGGATCTCCCCTCCATACCAGGCAACATCCTGATAAACCTCCTCTGCACCCTCTCCAAAGCCTCCACATCCTTCCTGTAATGTGGGGACCAGAACTGCACACAGTACTCCAAGTGCGGCCGCACCAGAGTTGTGTACAGTTGCAACATAACGCTACGACTCCTAAATTCAATCCCCCTACCAATAAACGCCAAGACACCATATGCCTTCTTAACAACCTTATCTACTTGATTCCCAACTTTCAGGGATCTATGCACACATACACCTAGATCCCTCTGCTCCTCCACACTATTCAAAGTCCTCCCGTTAGCCCTATACTCAACACATCTGTTATTCCTACCAAAGTGAATTACCTCACACTTCTCCGCATTAAACTCCATCCGCCACCTCTCGGCCCAACTTTGCAACCTGTCTAAGTCTTCCTGCAAACTACGACACCCTTCCTCACTGTCTACCACACCACCGACTTTGGTGTCATCAGCAAATTTGCTAATCCACCCAACTATACCCTCATCCAGATCATTAATAAATATTACAAACAGCAGTGGCCCCAAAACAGATCCCTGAGGTACACCACTTGTAACCGCACTCCATGATGAATATTTACTATCAACCACCACCCTCTGTTTCCTATCCGCTAGCCAATTCCTGATCCAATTTCCTAGATCACCCCCAATCCCATACATCTGCATTTTCTGCAGAAGCCTACCATGGTGAACCTTATCAAACGCCTTACTAAAATCCATATATACCACGTCCACTGCCTTGCCCCCATCCACCTCCTTGGTCACTTTCTCAAAAAACTCAATAAGGTTAGTAAGGCACGACCTACCTGCCACAAAACCATGCTGACTATCACCTATCAATTCATTACTCTCCAAATAACTATAAATCCTATCCCTTATAATTTTTTCCAACATCTTGCCGACAACAGAAGTGAGACTCACCGGTCTATAATTCCCGGGGAAGTCTCTGTTCCCCTTCTTAAACAATGGGACAACATTCGCTAACCTCCAATCTTCTGGTACTATACCAGAGGCCAACGACGACCTGAAGATCAGAGCCAGAGGCTCTGCAATCACTTCTCTTGCCTCCCAGAGAATCCTTGGATAAATCCCATCCGGACCAGGGGATTTATCTATTTTCAGACCCTCCAGAATATCCTGCACATCCTCCTTATCAACTGTAATACTGTCTATTCTACTCCCTTGCAACCCAGTGTCCTCCTCAGCTATATTCATGTCCCCTTGCGTGAACACCGAAGAGAAATATTGGTTCAATGCTTCACCAATCTCCTCCGGTTCCACACATAACTTCCCTCTGCCATCTATAACTGGCCCTAAACTTGCCCTAACCAACCTTCTGTTCTTGACATACCTATAGAACGCCTTAGGATTCTCTTTAACCCTATCCGCCAAAGTCTTCTCATGTCCCCTTTTAGCCCTTCTAAGCTCGCTCTTCAACTCCCTCTTAGCCAATCTAAAGCTTTCTAGTGCACTACCCGAGTGCTCACGTCTCATCCGAACATAAGCCTCCTTTTTCTTTTTAACCAACAAAGAAACTTTTTTGGTGCACCACGGTTCCCTAGCCCTACCAATTCCTCCTTGCCTGACAGGGACATACCTATCACAGACTCGCAGTAGCTGCTCCTTGAAAAAACTCCACATGTCGGACGTTCCCAGTCCCTGTAATCTCCTAGTCCAACCTATGTTTCCTAATTCTCTCCTAATAGCCTCATAATTACCCTTCCCCCAGCTAAAACCACTGGCCCGAGGTTCATGCCTATCCCTTTCCATCACTAAGGTGAACGTAACCGAATTGTGGTCACTATCACCAAAATGCACACCAACTTCCAAGTCTAGCACCTGGTCTGGCTCATTTCCCAGCACCAGATCCAATATAGCCTCACCTCTAGTTGGCCTGTCTACATACTGAGTCAAAAAACCTTCCTGCACGCTTTGAACAAAAACTGACCCCTCTAACGAGCTAGAGCTATAACAATTCCAGTCAATATTAGTCAAGTTAAAATCCCCCATAACAATTGCCCTATTACTTTCACTCCTAAGCAGGATTGACTCCGCAATCCTTTCCTCAACCTCTCTAGAACTTTTAGGAGGTCTATAAAAGACTCCCAACAGGGTGACCTCTCCTCTCCTATTTCTAATCTCCGCCCATACTACCTCAACAGATAAGTCCTCATCAAACCTCCTCTCTGACACTGTGATACAATCTCTGACCAATAATGCTACCCCTCCCCCTCTTCTACCTCCTTCCCTACTTCGACTAAAACATTTGAACCCCGGGACCTGCAGCATCCATTCCTGCCCCTGCTCTATCCATGTCTCTGAAATAGCCACAACATCGAAGTCCCAGGTACTGATCCACGCTGCAAGTTCACCCACTTTATTGCGAATACTCCTGGCATTGAAGTATACACATTTCAAACCCTGCTCCACCCCACCTCTGCAATGCCGTGCATTGCAGTCCCCATCCATGCATCCCTCACTTTCAGCCCCACTACTCAGGATCCCTCCCCCCCCCCGAATCAGTTTAAACCTCCCTGCATGGCCTTAGCAAATTTACCCCCCAGGATATTGGTCCCCTTCTGATTAAGGTGTAGACCATCCTTCTCATAGAGGTCACACCTTCCCCAGTACGAGCCCCAATTGCTTAAGTACCTGAACCCCTCCCTCCTGCACCATCCCCTCAGCCATGAATTCAAACCTTCCCTCTCCCTATTCCTCTCTAAACTATCCCGTGGTACAGGCAAGAGTCCAGAGATAACCACTCTGTCAGTCTTGGCCTTTAGTTTCCACCCCAACTCCATAAATCCCTGCCTAATATCCCCTTCCCCTATCCTCCCTATGTCGTGTGTCCCCACATGTACAATCACTTGTGGTTTATCTCCCTCCCCCCTAAGAGTCCTGAATACCCTGTCAGACACATCCCGGACCCCAGCCCCTGGTAGGCAACACACCAACCCTGAGTCCCTACCTTTAGTTCCAACCCTCCTATCTGTCCCCTTAATTGTGGAGTCCCCAATCACAAGGCCCAGTCTTTTACAGCCCCTAACCACCTGAGCTTTCTCACTCGGCTCACCCCCAGAGATCTGCTCTCTATGCTCAGTTGATTCCTCCTCAACTGTAGCCTCCAGCACCGAAAACCTATTATGGAGGGGAACCGCCCCAGGGGATTGTCTTCCCGATTGCTTCTTACCCCTCCTCCTGGCATTGACCCAAGCCTCATTTCTAGGAGTTACTATTTCTCTATAACTCCTATCAACTTCCACCTCCGTCTCCCGAATTATGCGGAGTTCCTCTACCTCCCCCTCCAGCTCCTTTACACGCTCCTCCAGAAGCTGCAATCTAATGCACTTCTTACAACTAAAATCTCCTGAAACACTACTGGATTTGTCAGGAATTGACCACAGAATTCTTTGACTCTGACCTGCTTTTATAGCCACAGGGTTTGATCTTGAGCCTGCACTCTCCATGCGCGAGATCGTCAGAGCTGGCTCAAAGTCCGGCGAAAACTGGAAATCACAAATCTCTCCGGCAAGACCACAATTTCTGATTTACCATCCCTTGCCAGTGACATAACTAGGTTCATGCCTATTATGGGTGAGAATCTGATTTTAATAGATTTTAATACATTTGCATCTATTAATCCACTCCCTTTGTCAAAATATCCCCTCTCAATAAATTTTCATACCTTGCTGACATGACGCTACGTCACCCAAACGTAAACCTATCTAGGAGTGCAAAGATGAGTATAGCCTCCGTGGCCAAACAATGCCCTGGCAATGCACTCTGGCACTCCCCACCCCTCCCCAGCACAGCTGAGCGCAGCCAGGTTGGTATTACTGGAGGGGAATGCTGGCGGTAAATATGGGGTGGTGGTGTGGATGATTGTTGCTGGTGATGATCGCGATTAGATTATCTCTGGAGATGGTCATTGCCTGGGATTTGTGTGGTGTGAATGCTACTTGCCACTTACCAGCCCAAGCCTCGATATTGTCCAGGTCTTGGCGCATATGGACACAAGCTGCTTCAGTGCCTGAGGAATCACGAATGATACTAAATATTGCACAATCATCAGCAAACATCCATACTTCTGACCTTATGATGGAGGGAGGTTATAGCTGAAGTAACTGAAGATGACTGGGCCTAGGACACTATCCTGAGGAACTCCTGCAGTAATGGCCTTGGACGAGGAGGATTGATCTCCAACAACCACATCCATCTTCCTTTGTGATCATTATGACTCCAGCAGTGGAGAGCTTCCCCCTGATTCCTATTGATGCTAATTTTTCCAGGGCTCCTTGATGTTACATTAGGTCAAATGTTACTTTGATGTCAAAGGCAGTTACTCAGTGAGTGAGTGACAGTGAGCACTTGATTGCTGAGTAAGTACTGCTTGCTAGCACTGCCAGTGACACCTTCCGTCACTTTGCTGACGATCGAGAGTAGATTGATGCAGCGGTAATCGGCCGGATTAGGTCTGTTCTGCTTTTTTGTGGACAGGACACACCTGTGCAGTTTTCCACAATGCCAGGCAGTTGTCAATGCTGTAGCTGTACTGGAACAACTTGGCTAAAAGAGAAACTGTTTTGGAGCACAAGTCTTCGGTACTATTGCCGGAAAGAATAAATGTTCAATAAAAGTGTCGTTCAGCAGCAAAGTAATTGAATTTGAGGCACATATATGTGACCTTACGATAGACAAAATAATCATGTTCCAGCCATGTATTTTCAATCATTTCAAGTGTGAATATTATCTTCAAATATTGACTACACTGGCAGCTTAGTTGAATAAGCACAGTATTCCTATCAGAAAATTACTCAAGGGAGGAAGAGTCGTGATATATAATGTACAGATACAATATTTGCCTATGCATTTTCAGTTTAATATAATCTGAAATGTTCAGGCTATTGATGCATTTATGTCCATATTTCTGAAGTATAAATGAACTGCAGTTGCACTTATGTACAATTTTTGTTTCCATTTAGTGCTGCACCTAATATAGTCTGGGGAACACTTATAAACACCTCCCTCTTACTTATGGTTTTCAGTTATGTGTGTCTGAATCTTCATCCCCTCTATGTCTCACTATAAGAACACAGGAGAAGGAGAACACCATACAGCCTGTCGAGCCGACTCTGTCATTCAGTATGATCATGGCCTCAACTCTACTTGCCCGCCTGTACCTCGTATTCCTTAATTCCTGAGAGACTAAAATTCTCTCTATCTCAGACTTAAATATAGCACATCCACAGCTCTCTGCGGGAAGGGGGGTTGGGTGAGGGGGTGCACGTTGATGTTGGTGGTGGGAGGTAGGGGAGTGGGGGAGGTATAGAGAATTCCAAAAATTCCAAATCCTTTGAGTGAAGCAATTTCTTCTCATCTGTCCTGAAGGATCAGTCCCTTATCCTTCCTTATCTCCCTATTTCTAGGTTCTCCAGTCAGGGGAAACAGGAAAGTCTCAGTCCCTGTCAAGCTCCTTAATAATCTTGAGTGTTTCACCGAAACCAACTCTCATTATCTGAAGTCTGGATAATATAGGGCCAATGTACTCAGTTTCTCATCATCACAAAACTTTCTCATCCCAGGGACCAATCTAGTGAACCTTCACTGTACTACCTTCATGACATGTGTATCCTTCCTTAAATATGGAGACCAAAATTGTACACAGTATTCCAAGTGTGGTCTCACCAAAGCCCTTTAGCAAGGCTTCTTTATTCATATACTCCAATCCCCTTGCAGAAAAAGTTAACATGCCATTTGTTTTCCTAATTGCTTGCTCTTTCTACACTCCCCGCTGCCTCAGAAAAGCAGCCAGCATAATCAAGGACCCTATGCACCCCGGACTCTCTCCCATCTTCTTCTGTCGGGAATAAGATACTAAAGTCTGAGGTCACGTACCATCTGACTCCAGAACAGCTTCTTCTCTGCTGCCATTAGACTTTTGAAAGGACCTACCTTGTATTGAGTTGATCTTTCTCCACACCCTAGCTATGACTGTAACACTACATTATACACCCTCTCCTTCTCCCCTATGTATTCTATGAATGGTATGCTTTGTCTGTATCGTGTGCAAGAAACAATACTTTTCACTGCATACCAAACAACGTGACAATAATAAATCAAATCAAAAAATCCAAAATGCTGTACCTGCCTGCTAACTATTTGAGTTTCATATATGAGTAGACCCAAGCCTTTCTGAACATCAGAATTTACAAGTTTCACACCATTTAAAAATTTTCTGCTTTGCAGAAAATGAATAACCTCTCATTTCTCCACATTTTATTCATTTGCCACCTTGTTGCCCACTCAGTTAACCTGTCTATATCTCTTTGTAGTCTACCAACTCACAGATGTTTTCTGGAACTAAGGTGTGCACACACATATGAAATATCGAAATTACAGCACAGATGCAGAAAGTCCACTGCTGTTGTTAACTATTCAACTGGAATTTTCTGAATCCCATTTCCTTGGCCTACATACAGATTGATACATACATAGATAAAGAAAGGGAGAAAAAACTGGGTTAAGTGAAATGATTTGACCTTTAAAATAGATTATTTCATAAGTGAAACCAGTCAGAAAAAAATTAGACCTTAGCCAAAGGGTTATTATTTTATAAGTAGAATCTCATTCCTTCTGATTTTAATTATTGCTGAAAATTAACAAAAATAAAGAAAAAACTTTTTCCTCCTCTTTTATCTCTCTCTTAATCGCAACTTTATTTCACTCCCTTTGTTTTGCTTTTTGTATGTGATTTAACATTAAATTGGGGTTACAATTGACCAGAAACTCAACTTGACTCACCACATAAATACAATGGTTACAAGAGCAGGTCAGAGGCTAGGAATACTGTGGCGAGTAACTCACCTCCTGATTCCCTAAAGCCTGTCCACCATCTACAAAGCACAAGTCAAGAGTGTGATGGAATACCCCCCCACTTGCTTGGATGGGTGCAGCTCCAACAGCACTCAAGAAGCTTGACACCATCTGGGGCAAAGCAGCCTGCTGATTGGCACCACATCTACAAACATCCAATCTCTCCACCACTGATGCTCAGTAGCAGCCTTCCAACTATCTACAAAATGCACTGCAGCAATTCACCAAAGGTCCTTAGACAGCACCTTCCAAGCCCACAACCACTTCCATCTAGCAGGACAAGAGCAGCAGATATATAGGAACACCACCACCTGCAAGTTCCCCTCCAAGCCACTCACCATCCTGACTTGGAAATATATCGCCGTCGCAGTCGCTGGGTCAAAATCCTGGAATTCCCTCCCTAACGACATTGTGGGTCAACCCACAGCACATGGACTGCAGCGATTCAATAAGGCAGCTCGCCACCACCTTCTCAAGGGCAACTAGGGATGGGCAATAAAATGCTGGCCAACCAGCGAAGTCCGTGTCCCACAAATGAATTTTTTAAAATTAAAGATTCTAACTGATACTTCCTGGTTGAGACTCTGCACTGTTCAATGATTCTTCAATGTGATTGACTAAGGAGATTTACTCTCCCAATTCACACAGGTTCCAAATCCCCTGTGGAGGGATGCTTTTTTTCTCATTTACAGTCATTATTAGTGCAAAATCACATAGAAAGCCCATGAGCAAATACTTTGGAATAGTGCCATTCATTTGTTGTTGAGAGTAAGATCTTGCCCATTGTAAAAGAAAATCACTTGCATTGGCAAATTTGCAAAGAAAAACACATGCTGAAACAGGAAGGCAAGTTTAAGTGCAATGAGAAAAAAGATATTTTGTCTTTTATGATAATGTTGATCTTCTAAGCTGGTGACAGGTACAAAAGGGGGTTTTCCTCCTCTGTGATATTACTGTTTGGAAACATCCAGTAGAAGTTCCACCATAAACAATGTTGGCATCAACTGGCAGCCACTTCCAGCCACAGAACCCAGAAAACAAAACTGGTGGTTTGGAAGGCAGAGTCATTAACAGGGATCAAGAAAAGCGGTGGTCCTAGTACCGACTGCTGGGAAATGCCACTTTATACCTTCCTCCAATCTGAAAAATAACCACTCACCAAATGTCTGGTTCCTGTCACTCAAGCAGGATACTGATCCACACTGTCCTTTTATTCCATTGCCTTTGATTTGACTGATGAGCCTGTTACGTGGCACGCTATCAAATGCATCGTGGAAATCTATGTAAGTCTATATAAGTCTATTTTGGAAGCCACATCAACTACACTGTCCTCATCAACAATCTCTATTACCTCATGAGAAAACTTAGTCATGTTAATTCAAAATGATTTGCCTTTAACAAATCTGTGCTGACTTTCCTTAATATTAGCTTTTATTGTAAGGGAATTGGAGAATGAGAATAAGGAAGTTCAGCTGCAATTGTATAGGGCTTTGATGAGACCACACTTGGAACACTGTGCAGTTTTACTTTCCATATCTAAGAAAGGATATATTTGCCATGGAAGTGGTACAGCAAAGGATCAGCAAAGGATCAGTAGGTTGTTTCATAGAATAGGATTATGAGAAGATGTCTACATGGGCATTTTCGAAGAGTTTAGAATGACAGGTGATCTCATTGTAACGTACAACATTCTGAAGGAGCTTGACAGGGTAAACTGTGATAGGTTGTTTTGTCTAGCTGGGGAATCTAAAGCATCAGGCACGACTTCAGGCAAAGGGATCGATCATTTAAGACTGAGATGAGAAGAAATTTCTTCACTCTGAGAATTTTGAATCTTTGGAATTGTCTACCCCAGTGGGTGTGGATACTGGATCATTGAGACTAGATTGATAGATTTTCGATCCCTCAGTGATTCACAGGATTTGGGAACAGACAGAAAATTTCAGTTGAAATAGAAGATCAGCCATGATCACATTGAATAACGTGAACAGATTCCTGTTCATATTTCTCATATTCTTGAACAATCCATGGCTGTTATTTTGTTCAGGAATATTATCCCTAAAACCTTTCCCATTGCTAAGTTTAAACTAACTGATCTGTAGTTACTGGGCTTATCCTTACACCCTTCTTCGAGCAAAGCATTTGCTGATGATACGAAACTTGGGCACATTGTGAACTGCGAGGAGGATAGTGCAGAACACCAAAAGGACATAGACAAATTGTTGGAATGGGCAGACAAGTAGCAGATGAAATTCAATGAGGAGAGATGTGAAGTGATTCATTTTGGTAAGAAAAACATAGAGAAACAACGTAAAATAAAAATATAGTTCCAAAGAGGGTACAGGAACAGAGAAGGCTAGCTGTTTATGCGCATAAGTCATTGAACATGGCAGAGCAAATTGGGAGAGCAGTTAATAAAGCATTCAGTATCCTGGGCTTCCTTAATAGGGACATAGAGTACAAGAACAAGAAGGTTTTGTTCAATTTGTATAAGACACTTGTTTGGCCTCAGCTGGAGTATTGCCTTCAGTTCTGGGCACCACAATTTGGGAAAGATGTGAAGGCTTTGAAGAGACTGCAGAAAAGATTTCATGGAGGTATTCAAAATCTTGAGCGGTCTGGACAGGGTAGATAGGGAGAAACTATCCCCACTTGTAACAGGATCAAGAATGAGAAGGCACAGATTTAAAGTAATTAGTAAGAGAAACAAAAGAAACATGAGGACAAACTTTTTCACGCAGCGAGTGATTAAAGTCTGGAATGCATTGTTTGAGAGTGTGGTGGATGCGTCCCAATTGAAGCATTCAAAAGGAAATTAGACTGCTATCTGAAAAGTAAGAAGAATGTGCAGGGAGATGAGGAGAAGATAGTGGAATGGCACAAGGTGAATATCATGTTTGGAAAACTTGGGCCAAATGGCTTCCTTCTGTGTTGGAGTAGTTCTGTGATTTGCAATTCTTCAGTCCTCTGACACCACCCCTGGACCTAAAGAGAATTGGAAGATTATGGCCAGTGCACTGAAATGTCTTATTTCTCTCAGTACCCTTGAATGTATCTCATCTGGCCCTGGTGATTTATTAATTTTAAGTATGCCAGTCTAATGTCTCCTCTTTGTCGATTTTTGAGCCTCATCCAGTGCCTTAATTATCTCCTCTTTTACTATGATTCTGGCAGCATCTTCTTCCTTGGTCAAGACAGGTGCCAAGTAGTCATTTTATATTTCAGCCAAAAAGGGATTTTATTAACCAAAATGGGATTGATAATCTAGCGTTAGAATACCAACAACAACTTGCCTTTATATGATGCCTTTAACATTGTGAGAGGTTCCAATATGCTTCACAGGAGTGTGACAAAAATAATTTGGTGCTGAGTGATATTAGGAGCTATTGAGGAGAGTCTTAAAGGAGAGGGAAATTATACAGAACTTAGTTAGTTAAAAACAAAACTGATTCAACTTTTACTGTGATTGAGTATAAGCCTATTGTATAAAATCACACTCTACGTCACCAGTAACCATGTGTAATGTTCTTTTGTATGCTAAACTCTGTCATGCTGAGGCACTTACAATTCTTTTCCAAATATCTTTTCACTGTCTAACCATCAAGATGTATGGATTCACAAATTTATTATTCCCTTTTCATTAAAAAACTTCCAGTAGCAGCTTCAAACCAAGGAGTGTTTCCATTCTGATAAATACGTATAGATCACGTACCTCTGTGTCTCAGATCTGTAAGACATCTTGTCCTCCGTTCCAGTGGGAGTCACTTCACCTCTTGTTTGGTGAAATCTCTGAAGTGTTCTAGCTGTGCCTACCTCAGTGATGAGATGCTGAAAAAAAATGACTTCAAACAGCTTTGCTCATTCTTTTCATCCTCCAACCAAGCAGTGGTGCAAAGCAAAATACCGTGGATGTTGGAAATCTGAAATAATAACAGAAAATGTTGCAAAATACTCAGCTGGTCAGACAGCATCTGTGGAGAGAAAAACAGAGTTAATGAGCTGGATATTCTCGATCCTGTCAGTACTCCAATGTTGAGGCCATTTCTGTGTCCCAACCCTGCTGGAGGTCAGAACGCGATGATCATCAGTGTTTTGTGGGGAGGACCAATTAATAAGTTGCAATACCTATCCAATTTCAGCTGGCGGCTGTGAACAGGAGGCAGAAGATGAAAGTAGCAGGCTGCATTTAAATGGCAGCCGTCTGGATTCAAATTGCAAGCAGCCAGAGAGATTCAGCCCGAGGGAATAGGCTTTCAGAGCAGTACCATACGGCCATCTGTCATGGTAGGGCAGCCTCAACACCTTCTTGCAGTCATGACAAACCCAGTCCAGACCACTAGGAACATTTTATTACTGGAGATGAACAGGAGGAAGCCTGACAGGCAAACAAAAGAAGCTAGGCTGGAAGTCATTACATAAGTCAGCAGCTTCAGCATGGAGAGCAGGAGCCTGGTCCAGTGCAGGAAGCACTTGCATTCCAGCAAAGTTAGTGTGACACAAATCCAAGTTTACGAGAATGCCACACCACTGAGCAGGAAGGTCTCAAGGCAGTCAGTGATTAGGTACACTGGAGAGATTATTAGCCACATTCAAGGGAAGGGAGCGTAGTGTGTGTTGAGAGGATGGTAATGTAAGTCCTGGGTAAATGCAATTACAGGGCTTCAACTCTGATACAGGATCGCAGGCAAATGAGGAGGTCAATCATGTATTCTCATACACCTGGTCAGTGTGGATCCGTAGCAGGGCCATTAGAGGACTGAGGCAGGAAGAGATGTTGACAATGGTGCCACCAGCAAAGGGGGCCCCATTTTTTGAAACCACATGCCTCAGACACAGGATAAGCCTCACGCCCCCAAGACTGATTTTGTCCCTGCATAGCTGGAGCAGCCTGTTGCAGTGCCATCATTTGCACAGCAACTCCAAGGAAGGGCATCCCAAGCATCCAGGCCTTCGGGAGATCCTCTCCAGCTGCTTGTCTCCACATCTGCTCTAGCCACAGTGGGAGCACCAGGCAGGAGATTTCATTAGAAGGCAGAGAAGCAGCATTAACATCACAAAGTGTTTTGCCTGGGAACATGTTATGAAGCTTTTATTAAATCCATGCACTTTAATATGAGGTCAAAGCACTGGAACCACATCTTTAAGAGGCTGATGCTCTGCACAATGGTGATCCATATGCTGAGATTAGCAGCAGTTATATTGCTCCTGTGCGGTTGTGCGATTTTCCACGAGGGTCATCAGCCATCTCTTGACCAAGGATGTGGCAGAGAATGATCTGTTGAATGTGGAGTGGGAGGTGAAGACAAAGGATACCTACCATGGTTCTGGGAGGAAGGGGATGGGGCGAAAGCAGAAATGTGAGTATTGGAATGGACACAATCAAGAGCCCATTTGATCGTATTGGAGAGGAATTCCCATTTGAAGGAAAAAGGACAACATATAGGTGGTACTAGTGTGGAAGGTAGCATAATCACATTGTCCAGGGCCCCAAACATTCCTTCCAGGTGAAACAATTACTTACCTTTACTCTTCCACTTTAGTATTTGCTGCTCACACGGGAGTTTACAATGGGGAAACCTGTTGCAGATTGTTTGATCCCTTTACTTGAACACCTCCACTCGGCCTGTGAATGTGATCTGAGCTCTCAGTTGCTTGCCTTTCAATTCCCATTGAAACCTCCGTCTCCACAGCCTCCTTGACTGTGTGGATGAAGCTCAGTGGGAACTGAGGAAAGGTCATTGACCTAAAACACCAACTCGGTTTCTGTCTCCACAGATGCTGCTTGACCTGCTGAGTATTTTCCAAGGTTTTCTGGGGGTTTTTTACAGAAGAATACAAAGTTCTCAACTGAGTGCACATGTGTGTATCATCACAGGGTAACAGGAAGCTGCTTACCATTGAGACAGTTTTGTTTTTAGTGTGCAATTACATAATGTTTTCCACCATGAAATGGGTTGTCCAGCTGCAGATGCCATAGTTCAGAAAGGAACAGGGTGAACAGCTGAATGATAATTAGATGTCAAAACTAATTATCATGATTATGACTTTTTAATGGCCATCGGGAACTCGTATAGCTCTGAACCATAGATGTGATAAGAGGTTTCTTCTCTCGGAATTTGTGCCAGTAATGTAAAATTCATAAAGAATAGATAAAATACGTTTTATCACAAAGTGACATTTAAAAATCAATCTTCCTCAATATGATTGCAATGCTTTCAAACTTGTGCCTTGATTTCACTGTGCATCCAGAAAATAGAAAGAGCAAGTCTGGTTGAATTTCCTGATGACAGCAATGCTGCGGTGTGGGTGGCCAGCAGAAAGTATGCCTGGAAGTTGAATCAGGTTATCTCTGGGGTTACTGTGATTAGTGCTAGAACATTCCTGAGTGGACGTTGCTTCACCCAATAATAGAGCTTAAAAATGACAAATTGTTCATGATTTAGCAATTGGGATTTGAATGACAGACAGCTGTAAGATTCAGTTTGCATCTGTCTGGTGGGGGGAAATGAAAATGGTTATTACTCTCTGACCAGGACATAATGCAATCATAGAAAGAAATAATAGCCTCCAAATTACAGTTGGTTGCTCAATTCTCCATCAAGCATCTCACCGCTGTCATTGCTCCTTCAAAGTCCTCATTCTCCACTATCTCATCCCCAAGACCCACTCTGAGGTTTTTTTGCTGAGTTACCTGCATTTCTTTTTTTTCAGTCTCTGCAATGAATCACCTTATCCTGGGTGATTTCAAATTCCAACTCATCCTGCCTTTCTCTCTCTCTGGTTTCATTGTTCTCCTGTCCTCTCATAACCCAACCCTCCATCTAAACTCTACTACCCATTGTCATGGCTACTGCATTGACCTTGTCAGCTCATATAGCTTTTTTACTACTAATACCTTAATCACAGACATGGCCATCTCTGATCACTTCCTTGTATCCCTCACACTCACATTCACCATTCCTTTCCAACACAACTTTTTTCTGTGTCTGAACCTGAGAAACAACCCTCCCTAGGACAATTATATTTAACTGCACTTTCATAGGGCAAAGGATAGGGCCTGGGGAAGATGCTCGGCTCTGTTGAAGAGTTGGTGCAGACTCAATGAGCCGCATGGCTTCCTTCTGCACTGTAGGAATTCTATGAAAGGTCATAAACCTGAAACATTGGCTAGAATTCCATCAGCAAGCCATTGATTCAGCCACCTGCACCAAATGTGCTGAATGACAGGACCTCAGAGGGGATACAATGGTGACCAGTGAAGGAGCTGCTGCTGGGACTGCCTGCCCATGAAGGATAGTAATCCAGCTCAGTCATCCTGTGATCAAAATGACCATTCAATCCAGTGTCACCTGCAAGCTGAACTACTTCCAGTATTCCCATGGTTATCTTGCCATCCGATACTCCTATAAACGTGAGCTCATCCAAAGCTCCGAAGCCCATAATCCTAACGCTCACTACCCGCTGTTATCTCACGTTGGTAGATGAATGAACCACCCTGGGTCCAACCTCTGGAATACCCTCTTTAAACCTTTCCTGTTTTTCACCTCCTGTGACTTTGCCTAAAATTTACCTCTTTGATCGAGCTTTTAATCCTATAGCCTGTTGACTCCGTTTTCTTTGTGCATAACGACACAAATGTCTTTCATTATTTACATCTCATGCCACACAATTGGCATCAGTGTTTATTATGATCTTATCATGAAAGGGGAAGCTGAACAACCACTAAAGGTAAACATCCTTCCGTCTCAATTTTTAGATTCATCTTGATATTTTGGTGTCATTGTTAAATCGACTTTTGCTGTTGCTAAAAATTGGGACATAAATAACTTTCCATCACCAATTTGTGGAAATAGGTTAATGACTTTCTGTTTAGGGCTTTAGTAGTGGTGCTAAGACACTACAGTGGAGACAAGATGACGTTTAGAGCTCTCCACTCTACTGTCAAAGTAACAGTGCATTTCATATTTTGAAGCAACCATTCTTTAAATGCAAAACCTCTTAAAATCAGCCTCACAATAACCTACTTATGAAGGTTTTCATAAGGTATTTAGCATAATTTTATCATAAAGTTGAAATATTTCACAAAAACAAAATCAGCTTAGCGATGAAGCCAAATCCATATCGTTGCCAAGAGAAGCAGTGTTCTTATTGCTGGCAAATGCCCCATTTTCTTTAAGACTGCTGATAACACAACATTTTCCCCGACTCGGTTCTATTGTTGAGTATTCTAAAACCTCAGTGCTCTGCTGTCCTGAGTGTCAACTTTAAAAGTAGTTGTGAGTATTGACCTGAATTCTCCATGGAGTGGATTGCAACTCTGCTCCTGTTTTCTTACGTTAGACTGGAGCTACACATTGATTGCCCAACTTCCAACCTGGGCCTGCCGAGCAATGAGGAGCTGTTGGACTTCTTCCCTCAGAGTATAAGAACACTGAGGGAGGGAAAGCCAAGCACACCCCTTACAACATCAGTTGGTCTATTCCGATAGGCTTACACGTTCCAAACCAATGTTGACAAGCTAGGAGAGAAGATAAGTGTGTAAGCTAAGTGAGTGAGCGGTTAGGGTGGGTTGGGTGGGGGGAAGGGGGGAGGGCATTGTTGGGTGGTGGGAGGTGGGCTCAGGTGATTGGGGGCATTGTGTGGCTGGAGTTGGGTTGGGGGAGAGTCAGGTTGTCAGGGGTCAGGGGAGTGTCAGGAGGGTAGCTGAAAGATGAGGGGGTGTGTCAATGAATGGGGAGCTAGTTGGGGGATCAATGAGTGTAGTCAGGGATTCCAGTGGGGGAGGGGGGGTTTGAAGGGAGTTTCCTTCAGTATTATAGTTACCCAGGAGTTAGAAATCATTTTAATCCTTCTAACTTTTCCTTGTAACTATTCTGCTAAGTAAGTCAGAACCATTCAAACTCTCTGTTTTCAAATCAGAATTTTGGAGGGTAATTGCCTAATGGAAGTGGAAAATTCCTGAGTAGTTTCCCCATTGTATGGGGACTTCCAAGCGATCCACCAGCACATCTATTGGGATACCTCCAGGTATGACCTTCTGGGGAATGGAGGATCTGGGCCACTTTGTCACCAAGCCAGAAGAGGCGGCAGCTGCTGGCAATGCACCTATTAAAGGCCCTGGATTGCCAAGGAACCTTAGAATAAAAGTGAGGGTGGGATGTGTGTCGGTGAGGGAGGACAAAGAAGTGGTTTGCATTCCACGACCCCTCTATTCACAATGTTGGGTCCCTCAATCAGGCACCAAGTGCCCCCTCTTCCCCAAGAAACCCTCTTGTGTGGTGAATACCAGTCATGGTGAATTGGGAAGGCCCTCAAGAGCCTTCCTCCCCAAACTTAATGAGTGCAGAGGTGGGAAAGTGGCAGGGGAAGGATTTTACACTAATTTCTTCTCAAATTAATATTTTTATTTTTAGCTGCATTTTTATAATTTAATCTCGGTTCATAAATCTATCAAATTAATTCATAATTTACCTTGTGTTCTATGAATGGAGAAAAATGTATTTTGGAATAGAGACTACAGCAGTTTTATTAGAATTTGCTCCATTATCTTGAGTGTTAATGTACAAGATTTATAGCACTGCACTTCTCCATTGTAAAAAGTTTCATTGATGCGAGTTAAGCTGATTTTTAGCTACTTGAGGTGTAGAAGGAGCTTTATTACCTTTGTCACTGGAGGTGGGCAGAGGGAATGTTTTTGCCCTGTTTGTCAGTCTGTATGTCCGTTTCTCTGTAACCAAGGGCTCAGATCTTCCAAGGAGCAGCAATCATCATTGGATTGCTGCTCCTCTCGATCTACCTGCCCAACCAACTTGACCTACTCCATTGCTGGTCTTCCAAGCCGGCTTTACCAGAAATGTGGAAGACAGTGTCCCCCAGAGAACTCTATCCAGTAGTGTAGAGTTGAGGGGAAAATCTGACACGCCCCAATTTTATGGCACTAGCTGCCATATGGTAAGTTTAAAAGTAAAGTTTGAATGCTAGTGAATGGGTGATTGAATGATTGAGTGAATGGGTAAGGAGGCAGGGTGGGTAAGTGGTTGAGGTAAATGGTTAAGCAGGTAAGGTGTAGGAGCTGAGTGGGTTGGTAGTGAGGTGGGAATGGTAAGTGAAGAGGGAGGTGGGCGAAGTGGCAGGTGAGTAGGGTGGCTGGTGGGTAAGGCAATAGGTGGGTAGGATGGTAGGTAGTTGAGGTAGGAGGTGGATGAGGTGGTTGGTAGGGTGGTTTAGTGGGAAGTGGATTGGGGTAGCTGGGTCAAGTCTGGAGGCACAATCAGGTTAGGGCTAGTCAGGGCTGGTCAAAGGAGTGCTCAGATGGTGGGGAGGGTTAGTCTAGTTGGGTAGGGTGGTCTGATTGTCTCAGGGCAGTAGTTGAGATGTTGGGGGTATTTGAGGGATCAGGCGGTCGTCAAGGGGTCAGGAAAGGTTAGATGGAGTTAGTCTATGGGTTGAGGAAAGAATTGTGGGCTCAATATGAGTGATTGGGATTTTAGTTGTGGAGTTACCCATGAGTTGGTCTCAGTTTTCTCTGTCTAACATTTCCTGGCAACTATTCACGTAGGGAAATGGAGAGGTCAAGGAAGGGAAGTGAAATGTTGGAGATGGACCACGTGAATGAAGGTGAGAGAGAGTTGGAAATTGGAAGCAAAATTGATAAATTGTTCCAGGTCCAGATGAGAGCAATAAGCAGCACTGATAGTCATCACTGTAATGGAAAAAGAGTTACGAGAGCAGTCGTGAGCAGGACTGGAACAAGGAGTATTCCACATAACCCACAAATAGACAGATATAACTGGGGCCCATGCTGGCACCCATAGCAACACCTTTTCTTTGCAGGAAGTGAGACATGTTAAAGGAGAAATTATTTAGTGACAGAATGAGTTCAGCCAGTTGGAGAAGAATGGTGGTGGAGGGCAATACAGCAGGATATAGATAGGCTGGAAAATTGGGCAGAGAGGTGGCAGATGGAGTTTAATCCGGATAAATGCAAAGTGATGCATTTTGGAAGAAATAATGTAGGGAGGAGTTATACAATAAATGGCAGAGTCATCAGGAGTATAGAAACACAGAGGGACCTAGGTGTGCAAGTCCACAAATCCTTGAAGGTGGCAACACAGGTGGAGAAGGTGGTGAAGAAGGCATATGGTATGCTTGCCTTTATAGGACGGGGTATAAAGTATAAAAGCTGGAGTCTGATGATGCAGCTGTATAGAACGCTGGTTAGGCCACATTTGGAGTACTGCGTCCAGTTCTGGTCGCCGCACTACCAGAAGGACGTGGAGGCGTTAGAGAGAGTGCAGAGAAGGTTTACCAGGATGTTGCCTGGTATGGAGGGTCTTAGCTATGAGGAGAGATTGGGTAGACTGGGGTTGTTCTCCTTGGAAAGACGGAGAATGAGGGGAGATCTAATAGAGGTGTACAAGATTATGAAGGGTATAGATAGGGTGAACAGTGGGAAGCTTTTTCCCAGGTCGGAGGTGACGATCACGAGGGGTCATGGGCTCAAGCTGAGAGGGGCGAAGTATAACTCAGATATCAGAGGGACGTTTTTTACACAGAGGGTGGTGGGGGCCTGGAATGCGCTGCCAAGTAGGGTGGTGGAGGCAGGCACGCTGACATCGTTTAAGACTTACCTGGATAGTCACATGAGCAATCTGGGAATGGAGGGATACAAACGATTGGTCTAGTTGGACCAAGGAGCGGCACAGGCTTGGAGGGCCGAAGGGCCTGTTTCCTGTGCTGTACTGTTCTTTGTTCTTTGAGGGGGTTTGCTTGAGTCTCTGCTCAAGGAAGAAGCGAAGAGCCCTCGGACCATGCTGGTGGGGGAATGGAGGTATACCACAACCTCCACCAAAAATTCCTCTTGATCCCCACAAATTCAAATAGAGTTAGTGCTGTTGGGTTCCAGTGGGGCACTCTCAGTCTAGATGCTGGGATTACAGCCTGTGGATTTTTGAGACTACTCTAATATTGGCCAAAGCATAAATACAATTAATTGAGGAATGTTTTACTCATCTTATAAGCCTGCAATTTTCAGGAAATATTTGCCCTGTACAGCGGAATCAAATAACCAGTAATATAAACAGATTTATCTTTGGATCCATGAGCTGGCAGTTCTTTATCAACAGATTGGACTTTTCAGTAATTGAGTTATAATAAAATGGGTTTGTACCTCACAGGGGCAACCTTGGAGATGTTCCGCCCATGAATTTACAGGAGCCCTAAGACAGTCAGCAAATCTGAGCTATCCGGTCCCTGGAACTGACCTGCCACTGTCAACATCGACTAGTCCAGCCATACTGACTCTCAACCTAATGTACTCCATTTCTGCACAGCTGGTCAATGTGGGTTTTTATGATCATCTGCAAAGTCAGGGACAGTGCAACTCTTGTGACTAAACAGTCAGGGGCCCAAGCTGACCATGTCCCTGAATTAAATGTTTGCACAGAATCACAGCAAGGCAAATCATGTTCCTGCTTTTCTGATGCCAAGTTGACTAAGTTCCTTTTATGAGAGAATGGCAGATGAAAGTGGCAAGGGGAACCCCTGAAGAGACCAGCAAGAATGGAACACTATTCAAAAAGATTACTTTTTTCTTATTGGAGTGGCTTCTAGGCAGTCCCTTTAAGGATAATGGGTTTGCTCATCCAACAGTTCCATTGAGTAAGTTTGTAGAAACAGTGTCTGCAACTCCTCGGTCTAATCTAAATGAATTCTGAGATCCAATTTGTGTGTGTCTAAGGTCTACCCATTCAGGTGGATGGATCACTCCCTGTGCCCAGTTTGGTAACAGCAGGTGACAAAAATTCTACACCATAATGTTTCCATTTCCTAATTACCCTCCCAAAAAATTCCTTCCTTGAATTGATGTAGGCTTTTATCAACATTTTGCCTCCTTTCCTAAT
This sequence comes from Mustelus asterias, assembly GCF_964213995.1. NCBI lineage: Eukaryota > Metazoa > Chordata > Chondrichthyes > Carcharhiniformes > Triakidae > Mustelus > Mustelus asterias. The sequence continues at coordinate 122,818,116 of NC_135803.1, read as the reverse complement.
TTCTATATCCTTTCTAAAGATCCTTTAGCCTGGAAGATTCAGTCCCCAATCATGCCCAAGCTCTTAGCCAGGTCTCTGCAGTAATGACTATGCCATGCCCTTTAATCTGCTTCTAACACACAGGAAGACATTCTACTGGTTTACTGTGTAGCTTTGCATACAGGCCCTCTACAGTAACTGTAGGTTGTGCAGCAGCTACTTATCTGGTCATTACCCTTCCTTTGTCATGTTGCTCCTCTTTTGATGCTACCAGAACTTACTCCTGCTTACTGATGCTAAGGGCTTAACCTTGGTTCTTCTTGACTATTTCTATTAACATGTCTAGAAGTAGATGTTTGGGAGTACTTGACATGAGCTGAGTTGGTGGGACTCCTCTCTACTCCTTTTTAGTGCCAGCTTCCTCATCGTGGAAAATCTCTACATATATATTAACATCTACGCACATCACATCATAGCCACAGTGACATGTTGCAGCAGAGAGAAAGATCTGGCTACCGGAATGGCAGTATTGCAATTGGATTTTGCCTGTGGCAAATTTTCCAACATATAGCAATGGATAGTACTCTTGTGCATTTCTAGTTAAAACTGAAGTGGTGTACCACATCATTTGAATTAAACATTATAAAATGCTATTTAAACAATTGTCATATTGGATTCCGGTCACCTGAATGTTACATGAGGTATGTTACATACCCCTTTCCAAATGTAAATACACTACCTGGTGCTCACTATTCCCTTTAGTGGTTTCTTGTGCCAGCTTAACTCTTTGAACATGCAATAGCATTTTAACGTACATTAAACCCACAATTCTTAATCTTGAGCATTAAACTGAATGGCAATTTTTTTCATTGTGATTTGTAGCAAATAGATGCTTTCAAGGACAACAAAATGGAGAACACTTTTCAAAGTGACCAGCCAGTACCACCATTCTTGACTTTGTGAATGGAACTCAGGCCTTTCCTCAATGCTTATCCACAGAATTTCCTGAGGGACTGCGATTACAGTCAAATTATGATTTTTTTCTACACTGGGATAGGAGGTAGAGAGAGCCCTGCAAAAGCATTCAAGGTGAATGGTGCATAAGGTACATGCTAATTGCTCTTATTGAAACACTTTCTTAAGATTCAGGACGGAAATGAGAATGACTAGAGGCTCAACAATCAGTTGGATCAATGAATTTTAATAAGCTCATTAATGAAGCACAGTTGGAAGTTTGATGGGGATTAGTTTTAATTTAAATTGCCGGATGAGAAACCCACAGGATCAGGTGAAATGCTGGTTATTCACCCCATTTTCAATAGAATGTAATTGGTTTACACCCAATTATACCAATTTCTCAAAAGATGGGGTGGAGGACAAAGTGGCTATTTAAAATGCCTTCAGTATGTCTAATGTACTTGTGTATTAAACAATAGTAATCAATAGCATTTGAGATACTTGCAGGCACATTGGCAGAATACATGTTCATATATAAGTATATACAGCCCATTTCAAGCAGCAGCATCGAATGAATTACTTGTGAGCCTGACTCCACCAGTTTTGTACTGGCTGGAGTTACATGATTAAGTGCCAGACTGCTTTCTATCATGCTGACTTCAATTATTATGTTGCAGCTGGGACAATACTATTTTAGCATAGAGCCATCTACTTACATGATCTGTTTGTAGGAAGTAACTGACTTGGCTGTTCTACTCAGATTTTCATGCTACATCTAATGAAAAGTCAGTGCATTAGGCTTAGTATGATACTCAAATGATGCATTCTACATCTGCAGCTTTAATGGCTGGATCAGAATCTCAAATGCAGTTGTTGGAACTATCTTTGAACACTTCTCACACTGACTCACACTGTTTCTAATTTCTACTCCTCTTTTAATTGCATGATCTGCTCTGTCTCTCATCTGTCATCAACTACTTGTTAATGTGCCACTTCATGTTGCTCCACAGTTTAGTTCTCATCCTTAGCAATCTCTTTCTCTCTGGCTGCCTTGTCATCAATCTCTTGGCCTCTTTCACATTGTTCCTGCTTTCTCCTTAATGGAGCTTTTTAATTGGAATTGGGTGGCCTGGTGTTCCCTTTATTAAGTAGTGAAGCATGCGGTGGAGAAATTTGAAATGAGAGACTAAAACAAAGAACACATCCAAAGACTTTGAAAATTTATAAAACTAACAATTAATGAGATGTGGTTTTCAACAAGGAGTTATGGAAAATAGACATCAATTGACATAAAAGAAGGGAGTTGCATTTCCATCGTAAGGTGCTACCTGAATGTGCCACCATTGAGCTTGCATGAAGATGCTCCTGTGAGTTAGGTTGCCTTCCATTACCTGCTGCAACTTCTCACCTCTTACCCTCTATCTTTTATTTAATGAGGTGGATACAGTAACAGTTCTGATCAGAAAATAAATCTGTACTTAATGAGGTGGAAATGCTCACTTTGAAAAAGTTGTAGTACACATCTCTATAAATTCTTAAATCGAATGAACTTGATAAGATTTTATTTCACTCTCCGTATTTTCTTCATATTTCACTACGACTAATCACAAGTCAAACGGCACCATTCAATTTTTTTTTAAGTACCTAAACCAATAGCATTACCAAGGAAAATGAGCAAAAAGTAAAGAGCCATCGCAAACACAATGAGCTGAATGGCCTCCTGTGCTGTAAGATTTTGTGATTGTGAAATGTCAACATTACTTCAAAAATGAGAATGAGGCATCGGATGACTGGGTAGGTCATGCGACTTATATTCATTGACATCTGTGAAGTAAATTATGCCTCTAAGTATTAATTATTCTGTTTATGCCACAGGCATAAACATGAGTGAATCATTTGGGATAAAAATTTGATTTGGCCATTATATATGGTAAAAGGGTCATGTTGTGTGATTACCCCATACCCAGTCAAGGTGATGCAGGCAGCAGGCAAACTTCATGTTTCTATTCATTTGAATGATTGTGGTATTTACTGACCCCACAGCACACTCATCAGGTAGACTAGGTGCACGTGTGGCTAGCCGACGCTTCTTAAAGGCAGTCTGCCTAGAGATGCTTTCAGTTTGCAGCAGCTGGTGGAACTATCTCCAAATATGTTTCTGAGAAGGAATAAGACTACTGATGGAGTAGCAGGCCAGAGAGAGCGCATCTGGGTTCTCTACGACATTGAAGGACTTAGTCCAGGAGGTGGAAAGGGGGAAAGAGATTTCTGCAGGGGATTGGGAGGCTTTATGGGCACACAGTGAGAAGGGGAAGAAATCAGGTATCCATGTATATCAATATAGTTTTGTACAGTTTTGGCACACGGCTTCATGCAGAGTTTCATGTTTTTAAACATGGATGGCCAAATCCATGACAGCACTTACTCAGCTGTTCTGCAGTGTCTAGTGGGGGATGACTCAGCTTCTAATGCAGTGCAAGCAAGAGCCACCCAATGTCAGTGCGGAAGATGCTTAGTCATTCAATGTTAGGGGCTGACTGACACCATGATCCACCCACTCTACACACTTCCAGACCAGACATGGCACCCCTAAACTAGCACCTTTACAAACATGGCGTGTTGTGCTAGAAATGGCTGGAAGTGGATCAACCTCCATTTTTGGGACTCCAGACAACCCATAGAGTCTTTTTTAATCAAATTAAAACAATGTTGCAGATCATTTTTGTCTTGCAGAATGGGCATTGCGCTAACATTTTCTAGCAGATGCTTGCACCTGAATATATTCTAAAAGGTTGAACTGTGTTCAGTTAATGGAGCACTTCTGACAGTTAAACACAAAACTGCTGTGTACAGATTCCATCAGAAGGTGCAAACTCTGATCATGCTCCTGATTTGTTGTGTCAAAAATGGCAATGTTGTATGCTAGACACATGCACCCTAGGATCTCACAGGTGATCCTGCCCATATTGTGTTGAAAAATATCCTGGCTTATGGAAATCCCAAACTGTAACCTTTGGAAATGGTATCTCTCATAAGGAATAGGGAATATCATTAGCTCCTGGGATGACTTTTCCAAAACACCATCTAGAAGCCATTTTTAGTGTCACATTTGGAGAAGAATTTGGTATTCACAAACTTTGAGTTCAGCTCCTCAAGCATGGGAATTTTATGTGGGCAATGACCTTCTCCAACAAAAGAGGATCCAATTATATCTCCTTGACATTCAGTGGCATTACCATCGCTGAATCCCCTACTATCAACATCCATGGGGTTACCATTGACCAGAAACTGAACTGAATCAACCATAAAAATACTGTGGCTACAAGATCAGGTCAGAGACAAGAATTCTGCTGCAAGTAATGTAGCTCCTGATGCCCTAAAGCCTGTCCACCATCTATAAGGCACAAGTATGACAGAATATCATTTTCTTGCCTGGATGAGTGCAGCTCCAGCAACACTCAAGAAGCTCAGCACCATCCAGGACAAGGAAGCGCACTTGATTCGCACCCCTCGCCACCATCACTCAGTGGTTGCAGTGTGTACCATCCACAGATGTGGTGCAGCAACTCACCAAGGATCTTTCAACAGCGCCTCTGCCACTTTGAAGGACTAGGCAAGTGGCAAGCTCCCCTCCGAGCTACACACCATTCTGACTTGGAAATATATCACCATTCCTTCATTTTTGCTGGGTCAAAGTCCTGGAACTCCCTTCTTAACAACACTATGGATGCACCAACACCACATGAACACCAGCAGTTCTAGAAGGCAGCTCACCACCCCTTCCTCAAGGGCAATTAAGAATGGGCAATAAATGCTGGCCTATCCAGCGATGCCTACATCCTGTGAGCGAACAGATATAAAAAGAAATCCGGAAGTTGAGCTCCAGTCATAACTGACCTTCGAGGGTTGACTATTTGAAAAACATTTTTAACATCATCGTCTGATAGACCTGAAGTTTTCAGTCTGTGTTCAGCCTTCATTTCCTGTAGCAATTTTAGTCTTTATAGCTTGTTTATCTGATTTGGAAATATCCTGGCCCAGGAAATAGAGATCTACGGATTGAATTGACAGATTGAGAAGGGGACTGCTGTCTTCTAGTTGAGTGTTAAAAGTTGTGTGGTCATCCTGTGGCCTTTTCTTTGCAGGATTAGAAGGAATAGGGATAGGGTCTGGGTGGGATTGTTGTCAGTGCAGGCTTGATGGGCCGAATGGCCTCCTCCTGTTCTGTAGAGATGCAATAATTCTGTATGGAACAGGAACAAATGTTCAGCATTTTCACAGACTTTGATTTATTGTGTCTCCCTGAATTTGCAGTATCTGGCCACAGCTAATTGTTTGACTACAATGGCACTGCTGCTGTTGCTGCCTTCCAAAGCTTTACATCAGCTCCACACATAAAGCTGTAATTTGGGGGGGGAAAATGGATTGCAAGTTTGAAAAGGTACATTTAACAGCGAGAAAGATGTGTCACTGCTTGCTGCAAGCTGCTGGGAGCTGTTACTGGCTAGATTCTTCTTTCTTGGCCCAGTCTCAAGTGTTTAATCATGGCCCTCCCCCATACTTCCTAAGGAGATGGCCTGCAACAGTAATGGATTCTCCTGACTGTGGAGTTCTATGTCTTATGCTATTCCCTGTCTCCTGCCTCTGGAATCATCTATTTGATGACTACTTCTGCACAAACCTTAATAGTAGGTAGATTTACTCACTCTTTCCCAGGCTTTTGATCTTGCTGGGACTTGGTCACTGCTGGTTGGAGAAAGTTGCCACTGCCTCAGTCGGGCTGGACTGTGTGTGGGATTCCTACAATAGTGCAGAATTACTTACTTCAACGTTGTGAGTGCTTGACAGTTGTTTCACTTTGATATCAATTCTTCTGTTGCATGTGAAGGGGTGGAGACTTGTATATTTCTCAGTCAAATCACTTGCTACCACCACTGCCACCATGTTGCATTCTTTGCTAAGGTACCAATCATACAACAAAAATTGATGAAACAATAATGGAGGTTCTTTATTTGAAGATATGACTATATACATACGAAGGTAACCAGCGAGGCTCGGTAGGCACATCTGACTTGTAGGACTGTTGTTGTGTTCTGTCTACAGAGTCATGGCATTATACAGCACAGCCTGCCTCATTGTGGGAAGTGATGAGCAGCAGTTTAAACTATACTTCCTCAAAGGTATATGTAGATCACAACAGTTGTGAGGAACATTTGTTGGTCGTGGGAGGATTTGGTGATTGAAGGGAACATTTGGTGGTCAGGTGGAACAGTTAGTGGTCAAGGGGGACAGTTGGTGGTTGCAAGTGCATTGGTAGCTGGGTGAGTACTTGGTGGTTGGAGAGAATTGCTGGTTGAGGGTTGCTGTTAGTCAGTGATGGGAGGTGGGAAGCTCAGGGGTGGGAAGTGGACAGATTACACGGGTAGGGGTCATTTACTGCATTGCTTTTTGGGCCTGGGGAAATAATCCTGCCTGCCCCTGCCCACAAGCAGTTACATCATGGCACTTGCTTCATGAATTAATTCTCTTTCACCTCTTTAAGCTGCGTTAAAAATAGCATGAATATTAAAATAAGGACATTATAATAGCTAGAATATTAAATGATCAGCACATTTCTCATCAATGGTCACCCAGCCCTCAGATTGCCTCCATTAAAACCAGAGGTGGGCAGGTTCGAGACAGTCTGAGTTCTTGTTCCAGGTTTCTTGCATTTTAACCTCTGACACTCCCAGGTCTCTCTGTTGCTCCACCCATTTTTGAGGTGTATCATTTAGTTTACGTTGCCAGATATCCTCCTTCCTACTAAAACACATCACTTCACGTTTTTTGGAATTATATTTCCTGCGCCACATTTCGACTAATCCAACTGAACTCTGTTACTATTCTCCTCATTGTTTACTACCTCTTTAATCATGTTTGGGTGCATATTATCCAGACCTGGAACCCTCTCAGTTTTGAGCTTTCCTAACAATGTGCAAGGGTGCGTGGAAAAGGCAGGAGAATGGCACTAAGTCGTAATGCTCATTTGGAGAGCTAGTACGGGCATAATGGGCCAAATGGCCTCTTTCTGTGCCGCAACACTTTCCTGATTCTGTGATTCAGTAATCATTCCAAGAGGAAACAAAGTCTGGAATTGACATTGCACCTTTCATGATCTCAGGATATCCCAGTATACATTACAATCAATGAAGTACGTTTGAAGTATAGTTACAGTTGTAATGCAGGAAAGACATTACTATTTAACATTGTTATCTATTTTAGGATCAATAATGCTATTCAATACAAAGAATTCCTTATCTGGAATGTAGACGTCAGCTACAGGAGTACAGACTAACGCAAGATAGTAGTCTAGCACTCTGCCATAATCTTAGAATTAATTTTAACCTGCTTGCACTATCTTCTAATTTACATTTTCTGATCTCACAATTGAAATTGTGACTATATACTAAATGTTCTCTCCTGCAGACAAAAGCGAATAATGTTTGTGGAGAGAAAGCTAGGGGGCCAGGAAATCTGAGGCTGTTGATGAACTGACAGTCAACACATAAAGTAGCAGGCTATTAAATGCCTTGAAGTTGGACTGGCTTACTCTTCAACAACCTCTTGACTCACGTCTGCAACCTTACAATTTAAGTAAATGTTAATGACAGAGTTATCAAGTGAGTGCCAGTAATAGCATCACACTCGCTGCTTGAGTTCTTTAATTGACAGCTTGGGGACAGCTCCAGGACATGAAACTTAAGCAGGAAGTGAATTCAAGTTAGATTCGCAAATAAATGATTCAAATAATAGACTATTAACTAGACATCCACCAAAAATACAATGTAAAATTATTATATATAAAGTTAGAATATGTGTAAAATGGGGAGATGGTGGCATAGTGATAGTGTTGCTGGGCTGGTAATCCAGAGACCTAGGGAACATGGGTTCAATTCCCACCAAAGCAGCTGATGGAAATGAATTCACTTAATAAATCTGGATTATAATGCTAGTCACAGGAATGGTCACCATAAAACTATCATCAATTTTCATTAAAAACATTCTGGTTCACTAATGTCCTTCAGAGAAGGAAATCTGCCGTCCTTACCTGGTCTGGCCTGCATGTGACCCTAGATCCACAGTAATGTGATTGGCTTGTACCTGCCCTCTGAAATGACCTAAGAAGCCACTTAGTTCAGGGCAATAAGGGATCAGCAACAAATGCTGGCTTTGCTATTGACGCCCACATCCCGTGAAAGAATAAAAAAACTCCGAAGTCACAGGGATAGAAATTGAAATTTGTTTCATTGCAAAGCTATTCAAATATAAGTAGCTCTAGATCTGCTTTTATGGTAACTATGGCAACCAAGAGAGCATAAAATGTCACAGTGCCCACAGTTAAATAAATTATGCAAATACTTGTTTATTGATTACAGTTTGTTTGGTTGTCTGGATCCTCACAATGTGATATAAACATTTTTTTGTCAGGAAAATAGAAACACTGTATATTTTTTTCCACCCATAATACTAGATAATGTTTTAAGTCAAACTATTATTGATTTTAGAAGATAGTTCATTAATATGTTTACTGCATAGGAATAGATTGGTCAGATAATTTGTAGATGTACCAGTGGCCATGATCTACAGATTGGTCCAATGAATCTTTCAAATCTATTTTCACTCATGTAGTGCAGTACACCAGCTGAACCTTTGAATAAGAATGCAATGTATAATCAGGAGAAAGAATTAGAATATTAATTTGAGTACGTTAAGTGACAGAGCAATGGGCAGCTGGGCTATTGTGTTGGTTAAGATAATAAATAAGGATGAGCTACATGGAGAGAAAGAGGGGCTGGAGGCTACAGTTGATTAGTTCAGACCAATTTTCAATTGGGTGATCTGTTGCATTTGTAGAGCTGGTTTTATTAATTGATCTTTTTCTCTTAGTTCTATTGTTGTTCATTCTGCACTGGTGACATTGATGGATAGCACCATCAACATTTTTAATATACAGATGTTTACCAGCTGTGCTGAGATTCAACATTAAATAATTATGAGATAATTATCACAGTCGAAATTTCACTTATCACTGACAAGAAATAATTGTATACCATTGTTGAAAGCTAGTGTACACTTCACCATAATTAATAAAAAAAACCCTTAAATCTTCGCACTAAACACGTGCTATAATGTACATATATAAACTATTTGGCATAGACATACATGTCTGACAGGCTCTATGTCGCACAGTGTTACTAGCCTATTTTGGTGTATTCTGTTTCTTCTTTGCCTCTATTCTGTAACATTTTTAAACAGCAGTAACCCTTTTGACAGTATAACGTTGTGCAGAGGCTTTCAGATATGAACACAAATATTTTATGCAGAATTAATTACTTTCAACTACAATGGATCTTCAAAATAAAATGAAACATGGTATGCTGTAATGTTGAATAAAGGTTAATTTATACGCAATAGCATGCCAAATTTCTATTTTGCCTCGATGCAAGCAAACTTCCTAGCTGGATTGAGCACCTTTCTGCATTTGATCAACTTTATAAGCTGTCATGAGCTTTGTGGTTTCTGAAAAGTCTGCCCATTTTTTTGCAGACTCAGATTCCTCCAGTAAGATTGCAGCATTTCTTCTGTAATGTGACTGTTCTGCCCTCAACAAATACAACTGAGGCAGCTGCCTGATTTGGTATAATATCTTTCTTTGTCTCACGTTGATTTTTTTTGTTGCTCCACATACATTCCTAAATTGGATCCAAGAGCTACTGTCCAGCGGAAAGATTTTAAAACCATTAATTTTAGTATGTGCCAGACTCTGTTTGTTTGTGGCGTGAAATTGGATTATATTTTTTTCTGTAAATGTGTATGGTGATATTTGCTCCGGTAAGTAAAGATCAAATCCTTTAACATCCGAAAAAAATGTAAGTAATGTAGCTTTAATGAAATATTTTGTGGTCTATTAGAGAAACAGCGCTATATGTGTATTCTTGTATAGAAGCAAGTAATTGGTGCTGTAGTTATTATGGTACTTTTGTTGTTTTCTCTTTTTACTTTAGTAAATGTTTCCACATCTCCTTGGCAGCTACTTCTGTTCTATGTATTTCATTATTACATTAATGATTGCTAATTCTTAACTGAGACTTGTTAAAATATGCACTGCATATTGTTTCATTTAGAATGTTCTTTCGCCTCTTTGCCCATAGTCAGCACTGCTGTACAGAGCTTCTTGCGATACGGAAAGAAACATAGAATCCCTTCAGGTTGAGTATCTAAAAACTATAAAGGGAAAAATATAGGGATTGTGTTTTTCCCTCGGAATCATTGGTTTCGCAACAGTTAATCATTTTAGAAGCGCTCTTGATCTTTTCCTAAGTGCATTTTAATTTATGGATGAAACAATGACATAGCTTGCAAATGTGTCTAGATGGCGTTACGTCTCCAGAATGAGGGATATTTGCAATTATGAGACAGAACACAGCTTTAAACGCTGACTTTCAGCAGCGGACGATGTACACTCTGTGTAAACAAAACAGAAGTGAAAAATAAGTATTAGAACCTGTTGCAATCAGTATTTATTGATTTCAATTTGTTCTTTGATGTGGTTTGCATAAAGCTACACCGTTTGGAACTAGTTTGCCACAGAGGACAATAAGGAAGGGTGGAAAAAAACATAGTAACACTCTTGAAATTAAAATAACAGAAATGTTCACTTGCAATCAGTTTTATTTTGAACTTGATCTTTAAGGCTTATTATTGGAAGGGGTGACTTTAGAAGGAAGCTTGTGACTGAAATGCATGCTTTCCAGCCTAACAGAAGGTGTCAGTTCTTTAGCAGAGGCTTCTCTGTGTGTTTTGCATCACACTTAGCAAGATTTTTGGGTGGTAGATGTAATATACCACGGAAATGATAATCCATCATAAATATTGCATCTTGGAAGCATTACCCGAGAAATAGTTAATTAGAAATGCTCTACAAAAAAACTTGGAAGGGGTTTCTTGAAATTACTCTTTATCAACACTTATTCTTCTTAATTAATTAAGCTACTGGGAAGATTGACTCCTACTGTTAGCCTCAAAATTGAGGACAGGCTGGAAATGGCCCTTAAGTGGCCAACACGTGTCCCAAGACCTCAGATGGGGTGAGGACGGATGAGTCACCCAAAGCCTCTGTGACTCAAACTTCCTGGTTTTAGACTTTTCTTATCTCAGTAAGGATTTTTCAGTTTGATTGCCTGCTCACACATGCCACATACCCCTTACAGAGGGTTCCATCCTGGATCAGATGCCCAGCATTGGCAGGTTGCAATGCAAAACCCCTCGAGAGGTCTGTGGACAGCCGTAGGCATAGTGAGTGGGGAGTGCCATTCCTTTATCGTTCATCAACAAACCTTGGGCCAATGCAACAGGTGCATGAGAATATACATTAGTACACTAAGATGAAACAACCAAATCCAGATATCTTGATTTGGTTAATTTAGAGAGAATACTGAGAGGCTTAGATAGAATGGATGTGGAGAGGATGTTTCCACTAGTGGGAGAGACTAGAACTCGAGGGCACAACCTCTGAGTGAAGGGATGCTCCTTTAAAACTGAGATGAGGAGGAATTTCTTCAGTGAAAGGGTGGTGAATCTGTGGAACTCGTTGCCACAGAGGGCTGTGGAAGCCAGATCATTGGGTGCCTTTAAGACAGAGATAGATAGGTTCTTGATCAATAAGGGGATCAAGGGTTAAGGGCAGAAGGCAGGAGAATGGGGATGAGAATCATATCAGCCATGATTGAATGGCGGAGCCAAATGGCATAATAACAAGGTTTTAATTACAATATATAGCATGTACTATACCATTTTGTTATTTAGGTTGAAGATTTACATACATCCATGTTGGTGGTCTTCTATTGCAATAAGGTGACTGTCCAGGCAATTTAGCATGACCATCAAGACTTAAATATTTTTTATTTCTAGTATTACATCAGTTCTACATTTACAAACATTCAAAGTTGGTGGGCAAGCAAAGATCAGCTGATCATGTTGGAAATGAGGCACCTTTATTTGTGCAATGTCACTTCCAAAAGCCTCAGAATATCCGTCCACAGACAGACAGTACAGTAAATGAAGGTAAAATGAATCCACTTGCTCTTTCTTACTTTTTGGGTGTCTGCTTGTTAGAAAAATGCAACAGTAGCTATTTCCCCACTAATTTTGAACATCAATTTTATAATCAATGCCTTTGATGCACATAAGTTCCTTTATTACAATGCGCTGTCTTCTGTCCCTGTTATGCTGTGCATTAAAGATGCTGAAATCACGAGATAATCATACATCATTCAAGCTGCACCTTTTCAGTTTCTAAGCAACGCAATTAATATACTTTACTTTTAAAAGTTTCAAGACTCCCAAGTTAGAGGGCTGTTTCTTTCCTCATCTGACAATTTTAACTGCTCATCCACTAAATCGGGTGGTTTACGCTCGGGAAAGGGCTTGATATTTAGGGGATGGGATTTCCGAGCTGGGAGGAGGGATATCAGTCTCCAAGACACCATGGAGTTTGAACGTCTATGCACGTGTGTTTTTTTTTGTTCAACAGATTCCCTGCCTGGAAGTCAGCCTGACTGATAGTCTTGACTCCCTTTCGGGCGGGGAATACTGCGGAAGAGCGTTAAGTTTCTTATTGCTCAGGATAGGGACTAAGAGAGGGCATGATAGTCCACCTTAGCAGTCGTCACCTCTTTTTAGCTGCCTGATTTCCCAAGGCTCAGGAAAGCCAGTTGGCCAACATTTACCTTAAAGTACAGATAAAGTCGTGGGCATATAGTATTAGACAACTGAATATCCATCGCCTGAATTAGGCAGCAGAAGACATTCTGATGATTCACAACTGTTTTATTGTAATACTGTAATTCAGTACAAATGCTGGTTTCCAATCCAGCTCTTAAGTACAAGCTTCAATGAACATCACTATGGGGAGGGAGTTGGGTGGTGATATTGTCACTAGACTAGTAATCCAGAGGCCCAGACAAGGTCTGGGGATCCGGGTTCAAATATCACCAAGGCAGATGGTAAAATTTGAATTCAATTAAAAGTCTAATGATGATCATGAAACCATTGTCAATTGTCGTAAAAGTTCATCTCGCTCACTAATGTCCTTTAGGGAAGGAAATCTGAGGTTCTTACCTGGTCTAGCCTGCATGTGACTCCAGATCCACGGCATGTGGTTAGGGATGGGCAATAAATGCTGGGCCACCCAGCAACACTCAAGTCCTGTAAAATGAATTTTAAAAACCTGCTCTCACTCTGAAGCAAGACCTAGTTTACTCTTAAAGGGACCTGCATTTCCAACATTGCCTCATTAAAATATTTAATTTAGTGAAGCTAGAAGTGGTTCTGTGTCTGCCCAGAATTACACTTCCTTTATAATCGGAAGTGGGAAGATTTGAAGTGAGTTGGATTTGGGGTTGAGTTCTTTTCCATTTACCTTCCCACCCAGCCCAAACACACCTGCTTTTTGGGATCAAAATTACCCCATTAATTTCTAGTTCCTTGGGTTGCAATACTTCAGCACTTGTCTAAATGGCTATCCTTCATTTGTGGGACTATAATTATGTCCTGAAATTATAGAATCATAGAAACATACAGTGCAGAAGAGACTCTTTGGCTCATCAAATCTGCACCGATATGTGAGAAACACTTGAACTCCCACCTAATCCCATCTATCAGCACTTGGCAGACACTCGTCCCTATTCTGCTAACAGTCTGTGTCCCCCTCCCCCCACCAAATTTGTTTAAACTCCTCCTATTTATACTTTAGAATAGGAGATTGCACCTGTTATGCTGTTAAATTGTTTAAAATAATGAGTTTAAAACATTTTCTAAAATGTTGGTCGGAGGAATTTCAGTTAAATATGGTAGTGTTGGCACATTAGTATTCCACAGTGTAATTTCAAGGCCAATGAGTAATGCAACTTTTGGTGAGGTCTACAGAGGCAAACTGCAATACCAGGTTCATGAAGACAATCAGCTGCAGGAAACCTGACTGATATTTCCCCTTTCTAGTCAGCAAGCATCAGTATCATTTGCAATAGCTTTAAATCCTCACAACTAAAGTTGGTTAAATATTCCATCAGTTCATTTTGCTCCTTAGAAACTTTGAAACTTCACAGGCCAGTAAACAGAGGTCAACAAAGGAGTTTACGCATTATGAAAGCAAAATACTGTGGGTGTTGCAAATATGATATTAAACCAGAAAACGCTGGAAATACTCCGCTGGTCATACTGCATCTGTGGAGAGAGAAACAAAGATAATGGCCAAAATTCTCCCGTCTCATCCACCGTGGGAATTGTAGCAAGCAAGACAGAAAATTCGGCTGATCATTCAAAGGTCAGTTGATCTCGGGCAAGAATTTCCGTACGGCCAGAGAATGCTGCCCCACATTCTAGATTGATGAATTGATGACCTATCGTCAGAACAGTGCTGATGATAGGTCACTGACCTGAAATGTTAACTCTGTTCTCTCCCTACAGATGCTCCAATATCTGCTGAGTATATCCGTCATTCCTGTTTTTGTATCATGCTAGGGGTTTCGCGTTCTCTGATTGAACAGTGATGTGAGTGAGCAACTGAATGATGACTTTCTACTTCTGTTATCAAAAACAAAAAACAAGTTGATGCAATGTCACTGACCCAAACTTATTCACCTTGGGTATATTCACAGTTGGGTATATTCTCAAAATATCTGGGAGATCTCTCCCCAACCGTGGCTGGGATACTTTGACAAATCCTTAGCTTACATAACGTGATTTGAAAAATTTATCTACATCTCTTCTTGTACACACTTTCTTCCTTTTCCTATTCTGTTATTTTGTTACTTTAGCTTTAAATTTACTCTATCAAAGATAATTCACCTCTTTTAAACCTGTTTTATTTGACACTTATTTTTCTGGCCTTTGCCTCCTCATGGACTTTTTGCTATGCATTCTGGAGATGGAGGCAAATTGTGCAATGATCCACTTTTATTTGGGAATGCCATCATGTACTGGATTGTGGTTGGACAACTCAACTTGCTAGCTTGTATGTTAGATGTTAAAACACTCCATCGTTTTTTTACTGCTGTGAAATTAGAATGATGTGGAGATGCCGGCACTGGAGTGGAGTGGGCACAGTAAGAGGTCTCACAACATTAGATAAAAGTCCAGCAGGTTTATCTGGAATCACGAGCTTTCGGAGCGCTGCTCCTTCATCAGGTGAGTGACTCACCTGATGAAGGAGCAGCACTCCGAAAGCTAGTGATTCCAGATAAACCTGTTGGACTTTTATCTCGTGTTGTGAGACTTCTTACTGTGAAATTAGAAGGCATTACCAAGTAATTTGTCATGCCTTTGGGGCCTCTCTCCCAGCATAAATGAGAAGAGTTTACGTTATTTTTCATGGCTATAATTAATCAGGCGTCACAAATATCAATGCTAGAAATTAATAGATGTTTTACATGGTTTGAGCTAATAACATTATTCTTCCAGTTCTCTAGTCAGCACAGAGATTTGCTTATCAGTGTAAGTAAAATGTTTATTCTGCATACTTCAAAAAGGGGAAGGGAACAAAACACCTTGCGGGTGATTTTCAGCTTGCATTCGCTGTCAGAGGGATGAGCCTGGTACCTAGATGTGATCATGTGGCCAGGAACCATGGGCCATAATTTTCCAGTCCCCCAGAAAAATCCCACCAGCGTGAAGGGCTAGAAATTTATGGCCTTTGTCTGTCTCTGCACTGTAGTACCCTAGACAACTGGATGTGGCTAGAGATTGCTCCATTGTTTGTACTAATTCAGCTGTAAATAAACCCCACCAAAATCCTCAAGCAACGGAGGTGCATGTATCAGATTTATGTTACATATAGATAGCACAAGGAGATAACCAGAAATCAAGATAGTTTGTGACTTACAGAACATCTTGATAAAAGGTTGTGAAGCAGTTGAGGCTACCTCGTTGAATGCTTTTAAGGCAAAGATAGATTTTTGAACAGTAAAGGAATTAAGGGTTATGGTAAGCGGGCAGGTAAGTGGAGCTGAGTCCATGAAAAGAGCAGCCATGATCTTATTGAATGGCAGAGCAGGCTCCAGCGGCCAGATGGCTTACTCCTGCTCCTAGTTCCTATGTTCTTATGTTCATATATTTTCCAATATATCATTGGTGAGAACATCAAATAGAAGATGGGGCAGTGGACAAGCTTCCCTACTTCTCAACTGAGAGAGAGATAAAATACATCTCCCATCTATCCTTGCACAGACCTTGGAACAGGTTCAACAACTCATGGCGAGGTGGTGGTGTAGTGGTATTGTCACTGGACGAGAATCCAGAGACCCAGGGTAATGTTCTGGCCATCCGGGTTTGACTCAGAGCAAGTTGACAGATGGTGGAATTAGAATTCAATAAAGTCTAATGATGACCATGAAACCACTGTTGATTGTCGTAAAAACCTATTTGTTACACTAATGTCCTTCAGAGAGGGAAATCTGCCTGGACTTACCTGGACTGGCCCACAGCAATATGGTTGACTTTTTGCTGCCCTCTGAAATAGCCTAGCAAGCCACTACAAATTCAATAGCACTGTGGGTGTACCTACACCACAAGGACTCCAGTGGTTAAAGAGGGCAGCTCACCACAACCTTCTCAAGGGCAATTATGGATCGGCAATAAATACTGGCTGTAGCCAGCCTAGCTAGTGATGCCAACATCCCATAAATTAATTTAAAAACAAATTGTACTCCAATAGCTTCTGCCCTTCTTCATGACAGTACTATGTCAAAAACCTTAAGAAAATTGATGAAAATAATCTACATGATTTTCATTGAAGTTTATAATATTCCTCAATCTTGTATAAAGTCACCACCTCCCCTGTATTTTTCTCGCAAAGTGAAAACCAAACTTTTCTTTTGTGATTATTCCATGGACATCCAATATACATATCTCAACAACTGAATCACTGACATTGACAAGTTCTAAGTTATGTTTAGTTAAGAGCAACTTCACATTAGTTGTGCTAGGTGACAGTCTATGGGATAAGTTAACAATTTGAAAAGAATTGTAGCCATGCTTTAAATTCTCTTTGCGTCAACCATTCCTTGCTTTCTAATCTTGTCATCTGGTTCAAAGGATTTTTGGATAAAACTCACTGTTCTTCCTCCCAGCTGTCCTTTTGTTTGTTGTTTGACACAGCCTTCTTCAGGTGGTAGGACTAACCAATGCATGCAATGCTTTTCTTCCTACTCACTCTCAATCCATGCCTTGATCAACCAGCACAAACAGATCTGAGAGGATGAGTTATAGAATTATATTTTCCTTTCCTGCACATCCGCGTGGCGTTCTTTCCATCAGACTTCTTGAGAACAGACAATGCTGTCCAAAATGGGGTGGATTAGTTTCAGTGACAAGTAGCGAGCAAAGTTGAATATTTGTTTTAATTTGGGATTGAAAGCTACTGAGCACACTTTATATGTGACAGTGTTCCAAGTAAATTAAAGGCACTGCTAGATTGTAGACTTGATTAAGACATGAGAATGCATGAACACAATAAGAAAAACAGAAAAAGACCAGCTTGCTCAAAGGCTCAACTCCATTCAGCTTTGTTGCAATTAGACAAGATCTCCATTCACCAACAGTCTTGAAGTCTCCTGGGAGTGACAAAAAGTAATGACGCATCCCTTGGGTATATGTGCAAACACCTACTTTCTGCCTTAATAACAATTCATGTGACTGGTTGTCAAACGAGCATGACATACCATTTGAGTATTCATGGAAAATATCCTTTTCTGTCCATTATTACCGCAGTTTGATTTTCATAGATCCAAACTTTGCACCTTGAAAAAAGCTATAATTGGGCCTTTTTACTGCAGCGACTGCACAGGGAATTGCATGTAGGTGGCTGAATATAAAAATAAGGTATCAATCACATCCCTGATAACAATATGGCTTACATGTTGCTTCAGGCCGAATGTATCACCTGATGGATATTTTTCTGATAGAAATTTAATGCTGTCATAACTTGACAATGTCTATCAGCCAGCGTATATCAGTGATAGTCTCCTTCCTTAGCTTGAAGCTTCTCAGGAATTCATCATCTCAAAGCCCAGGATAGCTGAACCTGAGCCAGTACACTAGGTGGCGACACTCGGGGCATGCTCTATGGGTTCCTTTTTGATGGCCTCTGTATCCTCATGCAGTCAACACTTCTTCCTCCTCTATGCTTCTCATTGTGCTTGGCTTGCTGCTACCTCCATGCTGATGCAGTCAAGCATAACAAACTAACTGGAGGTGAATTATTGCTAAGCTTTATATTTTAACCATGATGGAATTAGAAACGTGTTTGGAGCGAAACAGAAGGTAAGCGGGACTAGTCAGAATGGTAAATTTAGCGGGAACTCCCCTTAAATGACATCGCACAGCCACTTAAGAAGCTGAATTTGAACTGGAAATCATTGGCCTGGTTCTTCCAGTGCCAATAGTGATGAATGCAGGAATATTTGCTGCTATTGAGGGTCAATAGGCTACAACACTGGCAATCCCAGCAATCCGGAAAATTGTCCAGGTATTTGCTGTCCAGGAAAAGCAGGACAAATCCAACTTTGCCAGTTACAGCCCCTCAGTCTGTATATTCCTAATGATCAGCAAAATGATTGAAGGGATAGTCAAAATCTTACTCAGCAATAACCTGATTACTAATGTTCAGTTTGGGTTCTGCCAGAGCCACTCGGCTCCAATCAGGACCCCTTAGCATGTCTTCTCTAAACATTTTGCCTCCAATTTCAGAAAGCGTAATTTCTCTAATTAATCTTTTTCAGGCTGAAAGTGCCAAAGGGTTTATCACAGAGTTCCACAACAAAAATAATTTTCAAACCTCTCCATAATGTTGACTAACATTAATGTTAGTCAACATTAAGAGCATTCAAATGGTTATTGGATAAACATATGGATGATATTGGAATAGTGTAGATTAGAGGGGCTTTAGATTGGTTCCACTGGTCGGCGCAACATCGAGGGCCGAAGGGCCTGTACTGCGCTGTAATGTTCTATGTTCTATTATTATATTACAAGCTGCATCCAGAACTGCTTTTTCATTGCACGAGTTTGCAATTCCATTTAAAATTACATCCACATGTACTCTGTCTACCTGTTAATACAACCACTATTTTGATTACCAATGCAGAACTGAATGTGGAGAGATTCAACAATTCTCAACTCTAATGCCAGTGTCGACAGCTACCTGCCCACACACATCTTTTGTAATTACATTAATGGGGTGATTTTCCACACTCCCACATTTGGCTTGTAACAGAAGGGAAAACATGGGACAGCACATTCAGAAATTTGTGCCTCAGGTGTATCAATAGCAGTTTCAGGTGTACTGCAGAATAGATTCCTCAGATTCCTGACAGTTATATTGCTATTGGAAAATTATTGGTTGAGTCCTGTTGCACTCATATTGCATGTTAGCACTGTGCAGGCTATTCAGTAAACAGATCGTCACTGTTTGTCATTACATTTAGCTGCATTTATGCTTTTAAGAGGAAGTGATTGCCATATCTAGATGTAATATGTTGATTAAATGGGAAAAGGTTGAGAAGACATTGTTCAAGTCACACCAAACTGATAGAGAAATGCTCAAAACAAACAATTTATTTTCAACTGAGAGCACAATATAAAATGAAAATGCTTTAGAATAAGATTTGGGGAAATTATTTTACTCGGCAAAAGTAGTGATGATGTGGGATAGCGTAGCAGTTCAGCCAAACGCAAATTTCCCGTCACCAACACCCTTTATTGTGCACCTGAGGAAAAGGCCACTGCCACAGCTTACAGTCTGGTAGTTTTCACCTCGGGACCTATAACTCCGGTCCAGGTAAAGTTACAGGCTTAAAAACCCCAACTAGCCTCTTCCCATTGGGTGAGCCTCTACTCGCTAAATAAGGCAGTTTGTACACCATGAAGCCTACAGGTAGATCTATTGAAACTTCCCCATGATTTTCGTGGTCATCATAACATCCCTCTCCCCCACTTAGGTCCATGTCTCTCCCAGCACCCCCAGTGTGAGGAGGTCCTTTCCATCATTTGGCGCTCGGCAGAGGTCTGTTGAAGACAGGGCTGGGTCAGGCAGTGTAAACTGAACAAGGGACCTTTTTCAGAGGGAATATTGCAGGGTTACCAAAGCAGGTTCCCCCTCAGGCTC
The DNA here is from genome assembly GCF_964213995.1 of Mustelus asterias. Classification (NCBI taxonomy): domain Eukaryota; kingdom Metazoa; phylum Chordata; class Chondrichthyes; order Carcharhiniformes; family Triakidae; genus Mustelus; species Mustelus asterias. The sequence goes on along the minus strand of NC_135803.1, from coordinate 122,797,979 downwards.
CGCTACATCCCAGCAGCCCGAACTTTGACCTTGTAAGATACTTGTTATGTTTTTTCCATCATGATCCCGGGAACCCATGTAGGACCTTCCCTGAAGTTCCTTACATGAACCAGATCACTCATTGCAAAAGTTCCTTTTGTCCTCACAGAATCATAGTTTCTCTTTTAATTTTCCTGTTGGTACTCCACCTTCCCCGCCAAGTTTGGGAATATAGCAGGCTCAATCTGGTATGAAACTGTCGTCCCATCAACAGCTCTCCTAGAGCAACACCTGTTGATGTGAGCGGTGTGGTCCTCTAATCTTACAAAATCATGCCAGTTTATTCTCCATGGATGCTGTCAATTTCTGAAGGTTTGCCTGTTCTGCCAGTCCATTTGACAATGGGTGATAAGGTGCAGTCCAAATGTGTCAGATACTATTGGAGAGCACAAATTCTGGAAATCGTCATTAATACAGGCCGTGCCATTATATTCCATATATGCTGAAATTTAGTTGCAATTTCTTGATCATAACCTGAGTAGTCATGGAGCCCACCTCCAGCCACTGTGCATTCATCATGATTGGAAACATAGCATCCATAAAGTGACCTACAAAGTCCACATGGACCCATGGTCTGCTAGGCCACTGCCATGTGTGTAGGGAGGCTGAAGGTGGGAATTTTTGATTTTCCTGGCACAGGTCACATTGCTCTGCCAAGTCTATAAGTAGGAATCAACACTGGGCATCTGACATAAAATCCAGTCAGCATCTTCATTTTGATATTCATAGGTGGCTGTTATGTCGTTCCATTAATGTTGGATGTGGTCCTTGGGGAAGACCGGTTACTTGTGATCCCCAAAAAATGATCCCATCTTCAACAGTACAGTGGTTAGCACTTCTGCCTCCCAGCGCCAGGGAATCGGGTTCGATTCCCGACTTGGGTCACTGTCTGTGTGGAGTCTGCATGTTCTCCCCATGTCTGCATGGGTTTCCTCTGGGTGCTCCGATTTCCTCCCACAGTCTGAAAGATGTGCTGGTTAGGTGCATTGGCCATGTTAAATTTTCGCTCAGTGTACCCAAACAGGCACCAGACTGTGGCAACTTGGGGATTTTCACAGTAACTTTATTACAGTGTTAATGTAAGCCTACTTGTGACACTAATAAATAAATTTTAAAACACTAAGTTCAGATTTCTTAATGAGGTAGGGTCTCATTCCTTTGGAAGGTCATCCTTGGAGTCCATTGTGTAAAATCATCTACCTCATTTTGAATATGGTTGGGTTTTTTTGTGTCCAGGCTCTAATCAGCCTTGCTGACAATGGCAAGGTCTCCAGAAAGTTCAAGGTCACCACAACCTCTTCTACTGCTGGTAAAGGAGCCAGGCTTGTGGGTAACATGAGGCGACTCAGTACATCCGCTTGGCTATTCGGGTCCCAAGGCGGTATTATAGAATATATTCATAGGCCGCCAATAACAAGGCCCAGCACTGTATTTGAGTGGAGGCGAAGGAAGGATTGCTACGTCCTCTTTGAAAATTCCCAGTAAGGGTTTATGGTTGATAACAAAACAACTGTAGAAGTATTGATGGATCTTCTTCACACCAAATATGACCACCAACTCTTCCTTCTCAATTTGAGAATATCTTTGCTCTGCATCCAAAAGGGTCCTGAAGGCACATGCAATGGGTTTCTCCATCCCATCTTTCCAAGGATGTGATAGCACTGCACCAACCCCTTATAGGGATGTGTCACAGGTCAAAATAAGTTCTTTCTTGGAGGTGAAATGGGCCAGTAAGTTGCTTGACTGTAAATGATGTTTGACCTTAGAAAAAGCTGCCGCCTGTAGAACTCCCCAAGACCATCTGTGTATTTTCATAGTAGGGCATGCAAGGGGACCAGCATGGAAGCCAATTTCGGGATAAATTTTCCAGGGTAGTTGACTAACCCCAGGAAGGATTTTAGCTCCATGGTGTTCCTTGGGTTTCCGTGGTGCCTCACGTATTCGCAGTGTTCAGCTAGATTTCACAACCTAGCCAAGAGCTCAGTGACAGGTTCCCCAGGGATCCTCTCAGCCATGTTGAAGTGATATCACTGGAGAATTACAAAGGGCTTCAGAACGAAGTGGTTTTTCACCAGGACTATCAGTTCATGAAATGTTTTTGAGTCGGGGTCTTCTGGATAGGTCAGACTTCTTAGCACGCGGAAAGTTGGGCCCTGCATGTTGTTAGCAATATCACTTTTTGCTTTACATCTCCTTCAATATTGTTAGCACAGAAGATATAATGTATGCACTCAGTGTATTGGACCCAGTCTCCCCATTGGTGTCATAGGGCTTCAATTTCCTGAAAAGAAGCATAATACAAAAATGGCTTCTTGACAGAAGCCAGAGGGTGGTTGTAGAGGGTTGTTTTTCAAACTGGAGGCCTGTGACCAGCGGTGTGCCTCAGGGATCAGTGCTGGGTCCACTGTTATTTGTCATTTATATTAATGATTTGGATGAGAATATAGAAAGCATGGTTAGTTTGCAGATGACACTAAGATTGGTGGCATAGTGGACAGTGAAGAAAGTTATCTCCAATTGCAACAGGATCTTGATCAATTGGGCCGGTGGGCTGACGAATGACAGATGGAGTTTAATTTAGACAAATGCGAGGTGATGCATTTGGTAGATTGAACCAGGGCAGGACTTACTCAGTTAATGGTAGGGCGTTGGGGAGAGTTACAGAACAAAGAGATCTAGGGGTACATGTTCATAGCTCCTTGAAAGTGGAGTCACAGATGGACAGAGTAGTAAAGAAGGCATTCGACATGCTTGGTTTCATTGGTCAGAACATTGAATACAGGAGTTGGGACGTCTTGTTGAAGCTGTACAAGACATTGGTAAGGCCAGATTTGGAATACTGTCTGCAATTCTGGTCACCCCCCTATTATAGAAAGGATATTATTAAACTAGAAAGAGTGCCGAAAAGATTTACGAGGATGCTACCGGGACTTGATGGATAAGGAGAGGCTGGATAGACTGGGACTTTTTTCTCTGGAGCGTAGGAGGCTGAGGGATGATGTTATAGAGGTCTATAAAATAATGAGGGGCACAGATCAGCGAGATAGTCAATATCTTTTCCCAAAGGTAGGGGAGTCTAAAACTAGAGGGCATAGGTTTAAAGTGAGAGGGGAGAGATACAAAAGTATCCAGAGGGACAATTTTTTCACACAGAGGGTGGTGAGTGTCTAGAACAAGCTGCCAGAGGTAGTAGCAGAGGCAGGTACAATTTTGTCTTTTAAAAAGCATTTGGATAGTTACATGGGTACGATGGGTATAGAGGGATATGGGCCAAATGCGGGCAATTGGGATTAGTTTAGGGGTTTTAAAAAATAAGGGTGGCATGGACAAGTTGGGCCGAAGGGCCTGTTTCCATGCTGTAAACCTCTATGACTCTATGAATACCAGAGAAATTCTTGACATTCAAAGGTTGTCAGGTGGGAAAGATGGAGGAGAAAAGGAATTTTTTCTCCTCATCGCCAATGTAGTAACTCAGCCAAATGCCAGTTTCCCGTTTCTAATACTGATTATTGTGCACCTATGGAAAAGGCCACTCCTGTGGTTTACAGTCAGGTAGCCTTCACCACGGAGCCTAAAACTGGTTTGGGTAAAGTTACAGGCTTAAAAACCTATGCTGGCTGCTTCCCATTGGGCGGGTCTCCACTCACTCAGTCAGCTCGTGCTGCATGAAGCCCATGGGTAGATCTATTGATGATCCTCCATGACCTTCGTGATCGTCATAACAGGTAGCTAGAAAAATGTTGTATTGATATGAATACCTAACTGCTAATGGCATTGAGAGTTCTTGAGGATAAGAATAGATAGATATAATTAAATCCTATGAGGACCCAGTCAATTGCTGAGCTGTTGAGTCTTTCGAAAAGTCATGTCAGTGTAAGCAATTGGCAAAAGATGTTCAATGTGTGGAAGGTTATATGGATATTTGAGAATATAGTTTGATTTGCCATTGGATAACAGGCAAAAACTGCAAAACCTTTCCTTGGGAATGGATTTGATTGTTTAAAATAATGTTACATTCTTTATTTGTGTTGAATGCTATACCCATATACCTCCAGCCACCCAACACTATGGGAACAGTGGTAGATGTGTAACAATTTTGGATGCTACTTTCTGGGTTACCAAGCCCTTTAACTAGTTTGTGTTTATCATACATTTTTTTATCAATGTTAATACGATAATGCTGAAGTAGTCATTCATCCCATTCACAGTAAGTGCATGGATTTAACCTGGAATTATTGAAATCTGATTAACCAACACGAGCTTCTCAATTTGGCCACTGTATGATAAAATTGTAATCACGTTGCTGTAATAATTATCATAAGGAAAGTGAAACACCTTTTGCAAAATGCAACAAGTTCTCTTATGACGTTTTACAGCATTTATCATTTCAGCAGCGGTAAATCCTGATAGGTCATCAGTGGTTATGTAATATTGGCTTGTAGCTCTGCAGCACTCAAATAATAAGGCTGATAAAAATCAAAATGGTCTGGTTGGTAATGGCCTTATGTAACTAGGAATATTCTCGGAACTTATCTGAGCTAAGTGCCAGTAGGAGCTTAAAAATTGACCTCAAGAGTTTTTGAGTAAGGGAGGGGAAAAATAGTGCAAGGTTCCGGTTATCCAGTGGCCTTTGCTGGTAAATGCATTATGAGTTGATGGCAGAATGGGACTTGGCTGTGGGGCCGCTGATAACCAAAAGGTCTGTGTCTCTCACTGCAGCGTACTGTAGTGGCTCAGTTCATGGAACAACTCAACAAGAGTTGCTGGCTTCTGGAAAGAACAGGGAAATCTGGGAAAAATGTTACTGCATATAGAGACTATCCCAGCAGATTCCAGAACAGTAAAAACCTGTAGATTCCCAATGGCTGCATACCTACTTGATCTGTGGTACTCCCTCCATTCACTTGTATTTTAATCAGACTAGTGCTTTAAAGTGTCAATGTTGTACATCCCCTTGCTTATCCCAACCAAAAGGATTAATTACAAGAAGAGAATGAAGCATTGTAGATTTTGCCCGATTACACAATGCCATTTATGTCTCCCTCCTTTTTATCACAATGGAATTTAACTTTTATTCCACCAGTTTTGCTGAGAGAATCAAAATGCTGAGATTGTTCTCTTTAGAACAAAGAAGGTAAGGGGAGATTTAAAAGAGCAATTCAGAATAATGAAAGGTAATAATAAAGTAGATATGGAGAATCCGTTTCCACAGGCAATGGGGATCAGAGGGCACAGAGTTAAGGTAATTGGCAAATGAACCAGAGGAATTTTGAATATATTTTTGTGCATTGCATTATTCTGATCTTGCCTGGAAGGATTGTGGTGACAGATTCAGTTGTAACTTCCAGAAGAGAATTGTAAAGGAAAAATAATTCAAGATAATGGGAAAAGAGCAGGGGAGTAGTACTAACACAGAAAATGCTGGAAAATCTCAGCAGTTCTGACAGTATCTGTGGAAAGAGGGACAGAACTAACGTTTCAGGTGTGGATGACTCTTTGTCAGAGCTGTTGCGTGAGGGGAGTAGGGCTAATTGGATAGCTCTTTTAAAGAGCCAGCATAAATGAGATGGCCCAAATGGCATCCTTTTATGTCACCTGATTCTCTGGTCCTGATATTCGCCTCTCAAATGAGTGGCAGAAAAGGGATTGTGGAGTGGACGTGGAATTAGCGTTAAGTTAGGGACAGCATATTCTACCCCCAAAAACGAAGCTACCCTTGGATGTGCCACAGCCAGTGCTACGCAAGACTGATACTCTCTTGGCAGCTGGTCACAAAGATCTGTGCCCTCGTGGTGGAAGACTTTGTATCTTGCAGCACGGCTGGCCATGCCCTGCCAGTGCCTGTCAAGATCACTGTGGTCACTGGCCCCTTCGCTGGATCAACGGTGATTGTGTAGCACAAGTGACTGCATGACTAGTGCAATTTGCAGGTCACTGATGCCCTTTGTGCAAAAATTGAACAGTTCATCCAATTCCAGACAGACTAAAGTTCATAGGCACAAAGGGCAGCAGCGTTAACCTCCAGCACTGGGTTCTCCCAGACATGAGATGTCATCAACTGCAGCCATGTGGTCATCCAGGCATGCAGTGACCAGCCAGTGAGATACATGAACAGGAAGAGCTACCACTCCCTCAGCGTTCATATATCCTGCAAACACAACAATTGTATCCTCTGGTTGTCCAGGGTGCAGCAGCACCTCATTCCACCCTCCAACCTTCATGGGATGATTATAGAAAACAAGGGCTATCCCTAGAAGAGATAGCTAATCATCCCTTTATGAGACACTGAGCCAGAGCTGTAGAGGTGCAATCACTGGAGCCATCACAAGGACTATCATCAAACAGGAAATTGGGCTTCTGAAGAAACATTCCTGGTGTCTGGACCAGTCAGGTGAAGTCCTGCATGACACTCCTGCCAGGGCATTGTGCATTGTGATAGTCTGCTGTGCTCTCCAGAACAGGGCCCACCAGAGAGGGTCTGATCCTGGAATAACACAGCTCATTTGAGGAAGAGGAGGAGAAAGGGCAGGTGGAAAACACACAAGTATTCCGGCTACAAAGGGAGGAGGTTGAGACCGGCAAAGGACTCAAGAATTTTGTCAGGGTGCCAGCAACATGAGGGATTATTTAATACTGAGTCCCTCTAACGCTGGAAAATAGCAGTGAACTCACTTTGAACTGCCTGTGAGAACACTTCCATTGAAGACACAGCTTGGAATAGATACACTCTGACTGCCAATAATTTTTTTTATTCATTCATGGGACATGGACATCGCTGGCTGGCCAGCATTTATTGCCCATCCCTAGTTGCCCTTGAGAAGGTGGTGGTGAGCTGTCTTCTTGAAACGTTGCAGTCCACGTGCTGTGGGTTGACCCACAATGCCGTTAGGGAGGGAATTCCAGGATGTTGACCCAGTGACTGAAAAGGAACACTGATATATTTCCAAGTCAGGATGGTGAGTGGCTTGAGTTTCTGGTCAATAGTAACCCCAAGGATATTGACAATGGGAGATTCAGTGATGGTAACACGATTGAATGTCAAGGGGTGGTGGTTAGAGTGTCTCTTATTGGTGATGGTCATTGCCTGGCATTTGTGTGGCACGAATGTTATTTGCTACTTGTCAGCCCAAGCCTGGATATTGTCCAGATCTTGTTGCATTTGAACATGGACTACTTCAGTATCTGAGGTGTCGCAAATACTGCTGAGCATTGTGCAATCATCGGCAAACATCCCCACATCTGACCTTATGACGGAGGGAAGCTCATTGATGAAGCAGCTGAAGATGGTTTGGCCTAGGACACTGCCCTGAGGACTTCTGCAATGATGTCCTGGAGCTGAGATATCTGACCCTCCACACCACAACCATCTTCCTATCATGTATATTGGCAACCGTTTAAGGATCCTTGCTACCCCTCATCAGTGCTTCCCTCTTTATCTATTTCATCGTTAAAGAATGGAAACTCACATATATGGCACCATCTGCCAATGTGTATATTATGTTGAAAAAGAGAAGTGCACAGTTTACAGGTGAGGCTAACTCCAGTGATCCTATAGTATTTTCTCCCCTCAGATGAGGAGTTAGTAGTAATATTCAGGGATAATATGAGGTACATGTGAATTAACAAACTGTGTTCAAACAGACTATATTGCACAATAAATGACAGATGAGACAATAACAGAATCCACGGATTTCTCAGTAGCCCATCCAGATGTCAGTAGACACTGTAACTCAACCAACTTCATTGAAACTCTGACCAACATTTTCCAGCTCTGCCTGTTGCTGGGATCTTCTGGTCCCGTCAAAAGTCAATAGATTTTTAAGGTGAGATGGGAGAGATACAAAAGGGTCCAGAGGGGCAATTTTTTCACACAGAGGGTGGTGAGCGTCTGGAACAAGCTGCCAGAGGTAGTAGTAGAGGCGGGTACAATTTTGTCTTTTAAAAAGCGTTTAGACAGTTACATGGGTAAGATGGGTATAGAGGGACATGGGCCAAATGCGGGCAATTGTGACTAGCTTAGGGGTTTAAAAAAAAAGGGCGGTATGGACGTTGGGCTGAAGGGCCTGTTTCCATGCTGTAAACCTCTATGACTCGGTGATGCAATGGTTCCCGCCATGGTGAGACTGGAAAATCCTGGCCTCTGTCTCTCTCACAAGGGAGTCCTGCGTTCACGTTCGAAGATCTCACTTTAAAATCTTTTCTAAAAGTCACTCCAACACAGACGCCATCAAGTTCCGGGATCCGGCCTGACTAAGGCAAATTTGAAAATGTATGATGTGTGCCTACTCCACAGTACAGAGGACATGCAGAAATACCCCAGATCATTCACCTTCTTAGCACCATACCTATTCAACTTCTCTGATAGAGCATCATCATTTAGGTGGATGTTAAGAAAGGATGTTCCATATGCCATATATTAGTACATATTCAAGTCACTTAAACAGGCATTACGAGAAGTGAGAAATGTTTTACAATACTTTGACCAAAGAAAGGAGATGATTTTAAAGGTTGCTGCATCTCATGTATTATGCAATACAGAAAACCAATTGCATTTGGCTCCAAATATGTATTCAAATAATAGAGTGCAAGTCACTCACTCAGATATTCAGTATCACAAGGCTCCTCACGGACCAATTTGACAAAGCGGTTCATGTGGAAACCGACCACAAACCATTAGCAATTATTTGGCATGAGCAAATGACCAGTGCACCACCCAGACTGCAGCGACCTCTTATAAAAAATACAGGGATCCACCTTGAAGTATGTTACAAACTGGATAACACAATGGTTACTTTAAATGCTGAGTAGATTACCAAATCCGAAAAAACTGCAAATGATTTGCTAGACCTACAAGTAGACAGCATGGATATTGAAGTAAAAGATGTATTCAATGTTTAATGAGTTGCTCAACTTAAGGAGGAAGCAGTGAATGATCCGCAACTGAAGATGTTAAGGGCAGTTATTGTCGAAGGTTGACCTGATACGATACAATATGGACCAGACAACTGAAGATGTTTTTGATTGTACAGAGATGAACAAGATATTTGAAGAGGTGCAATTTTCAAAGGAGAGCAGATGCTTGGTACCTGAAACTCTTTGCCAAGACATATTGTCACAGTTACAACAGGGGCATGTCGGCATGGAGTGGACGAGGCACCTGGCAAGAAAAAACTGCATTGGTGAGGGATCAGTAACCATATTGAAAAGGTAGTGAGGATATGTGAAGTATGCCAGAGTCACCAACCACACCAACACAAAGAATGCTCCGATGTTCCATTGCATCTTTGATCTAAAATTGCAACAGATTTATTCATTGTCCATGGCAATGACTTTCACCTGTCACTGATTACTCTGTATGTAATGTTTTCTTTGGAGAAAAAGAAGATGTTGCAACTTTAAGATAATATGCAAATGATTTACACATGTCATCAACGAACCAGGATGTGACCAACAGATTATCATTGTTGTTAGTTTTGATCGTTGCTGGTGTCTTTGTTGATCCCCTAAAATAGACTTGTTTGTTGAGCCCTCTTGTAACATGTGTATATATATGTTGGTTCGGGTCTTTAAGCAAGCATAACCTACTTTATAGTTTCACCAGTCCAGTGTGCAGGATTAGTGTTTATGTAAAGCAGCCAGAAATTTAACAAGAGGCCTGTCATCAAGGTTTGAGGTTGCATTCGATGTGCCAAAGCAAAGGAGGCCATTGAACTTTTTCTGGCACAAGACCCGGTTCCACTTCACCACACTTCATCTTAGAACATTGATCAATACATGCTTGATTGAGAGGGTGGCTTCTCCTGCCACCCTTTGGAAAACGATACCTCTTTCCTGCTTTAAGCCACATAACAGCCACTGAAAGCTTAAAACTCGCCCCCATCTTTTATGTTCCAAATGTAAAAGACAGCCTATGGTTTAATTAACATTACCAGAATTGCAATGTTTTAGCTTGTTAAGAGTTTGATGTTTAAAGGAACGCCTTTAGAATTCCACAATTGTACACTTAAACCTAAAATTAATATCTTTATCTAGGTCAGACCAGAAGTTAATGACCTCAATGAACAGGTGAATTTTGTACCGGGGCATCATTCATGTGAGAAACGTCAGTGCAAACTTGGACTCCAGGCTCAGATGTTTCACTGTTGTGCGCAGTGCGTCAAATGGCTCCTGAGTTGTTTCTTGCTGCTATACCAGCTTCCATTTCAAAATATGCCGACCCTATCAGTCCGCATTACTTGATTTCGTGAGATATGTGCAACACATCATCACTTAATCTCTGCGTGATATAAACCATTCTCTGCTGCAATTTCACAGTGCAAATTGGACTAACAAACTTCTTGCATTTCAAAAGAGCACAAGATAATTACAGTCAAGGAAGATCATTCAGCCTATCTTAATTAATCTGTCCAAAATACCTTGATGTCCATCCATTGAACCATCCAGATATTGTATCTGTGTGTCTGTTTCATTTATTGATCCTTCATTGTGTGAAGGACAAAATCTCAATGTGAGTATTAAGTTCCCTTTTCAGTATCATAGAATCATAAAAACCCTACAGTGCAGAAAGAGGCCATCTGGCCCATCGAGTCTGCACCGACCACAATCCCACCCAGGCCCTACTCCCATATCCCTACATATTTACCCGCTGATCCCTCTAACCTACACATCTCAGGACACTAAGGGGCAATTTTTAGCATGGCCAATCAACCTAATCCACACATCTTTGGACTGTGGGAGGAAATCGGAGCACCCGGAGGAAACCCACGCAGACACGAGGAGAATGTGCAAACTCCACACAGACAGTGACCCAAGCCGGGAATCGAACCCAGGTCCCTGGAGCTGTGAAGCAGCAATGCTAACCTCTGTGCTACTCTAGTTTGAACCTTTGCTCAAATGTCTGACACGCAATTTGGCTTGTAGTATTTACTTGGAGATACTTTTCATATACCATCAGATATATGCTTTTAAAGCTAAGAAACCATGTCTCCCTTATCTTTCCTTTACTGTCTAACTAGGAAGCAGCCTCATGGCTCTTTGTTGCTCATCATCCCCCACTTGAATATCTTCCTTGCATCTTACTGATCAGAACTGAACGCAAAACTTACGTCAACTTTGACAAGAGTACTATGCAGTTTGAGCATAATTTTCTTTGATTTATATTATATTTGTCCTCGATATATAGCACACCATTTTATTTGTATCAGTTATTGGGTTATTAGCAGCTTGAGAGGAATCAAGGTTTAGCATCACTGGGGCATTCTTATGAGCTGAGAGGTTGATGCGCGATTAATTCACACGGGAGGCTAGAACGTACCCGGGAACAAAGGCTTTTATTCACTACAAATAGGAGCACACTACTCAACAATATTATCCCAGACTAAAGACTACTAGGAAGTAGCAGTGACCTTTATACTCCTGTAAGAAGGCGGAGCCGAACGGAGTGTACCACATAAACAGTAATAACAGGTGGAACACCCAACAACCCTAACCCCAACAGCAACGAGGGTAACATATATACAAGTACCCATAGTGGTAACCATCTATGGTTCACCACAGAGGTCTTGTGGCGCAATAGGTGGCATTCCCTACCTTGAGTTAGAAGCTCCTAATTTGAGTCACACCTCAGGATTTGATGGCCAAGGGAAGTGCATATATAACGTGGCCAACAAGTTGAATATAAACCTGCAGAATCCTTCCAACGTGCCAATGGCAGGCAGTAAGAGTGGGAGATACTCCTTTTCAGCCACGTGTCATGGACAGGGAATGGGGTCTTTTTAAACTGCCCTAATTTTCCTGCTCTCTCCCTGTCTGCAAACAGAAAGGTATTTTTTAAAATTCTGATTTCCCCCTTTATAAATGGTGGCATATTTTCCCCTACCTTTTAACATGAAATGTTCCAATACTCTATTAATAATAATGAACTCAAGGTAAGATTAAATAAAAAGGGTTGGTTTATTTTTACACACACAAACATATGAGAGGGGTTTTGCAACATCCATCCCTTTTTCATTCACACAATAAATGGAGGATAAGATAAAAGGAAGAGGGTTCAGGACACAACCACAATATAATACAAGTTGAGGTTTTACATGTGTCCAGAGTCCAGAATCAGAAGTCAACTGGAATGTTCATTCTGCGGAGAGGTGGGGAGGTTGACTAATTGTAGAGTGATCCATCTTTCCAGAGTGAGACTTCCACAATGGGAAAGGCAGGTAGTGAGTTAGTCTGGAGGCACGAGTTCCAAGGCTCCTTCTGTTGGCAGGTTTAATGAGGGCCAGAGAAGGAGTAGTAGCAGAGTTCTTTCTCCTGCCACTGGCTTGATGATAGACAGCACAGGCCATTGTCTGGAGTTCTGTCCATTTTGGAGATCAAATAGTAACTGCTGGAACTGCTGAAGTTCAGTTCTTCTGGACAATATTACAGTGAAGTTTGGGGGAGGTCATGTGATGTTCCTCCTCAACGTTGGACAAAGGATGGCTGGAATCCTGAGGTGCTTAATTGGGGTCAGGGTTCCTTTTGTTCTTGGAGACACTGGTTTTGAGTTAACTAAATTCAGCCCATTTATCAAAACTATTGTTCCAGAAGAGTTCATGCTTAGGCCATTAGCAACATAACTGAAAATTAAGAACAGTGAAGG